>NW_026126733.1:0-145310 GCF_943737965.1 Phodopus roborovskii | reverse complement strand
TGAGCTCTCCCAAGCTCTGCATTGACCATACTGCAGCAATAATCGAAGAACAGCACACACAAAGAAAACAGGTGCCAGCTCTCCTTTAGAAAAAAACCTGAATCTGGCATTAAGAAGGTCCCTGTGCCTTTTTATTATTAACAGATCTTGAGGAGGGTCTGGTTGGCTAGTGATGTTTGAGTAACAAGATCACCTTCTTAAAGACACAGCGCAATGATTCCTGACCTGGACTTCCAACCCAGACAAAAACCATTTCTAGGTGAGCAGAGATACACATTTCTACTGCCTTGGCTTTGACTCCAATAGCAAATACTGCTCTCTTCCTGCTACTACTCCTTTCTCCTGAAAACAAGGTGGCTCTCTAGCTTTCAAAGGCCACTACCCAAACACGTGATGTGATTATTCCCTGTCCTAACTACTAATGAGAGACATTTTGGCACAGAAAAATGAGATGTCCTGTAATTTCCCACTGATGTCAGATGTACTGGAAACCACTTATTTCATAGTTTGTCACTGGGACTTCAAGAAAACCAGGGGAAAAAAAAGTAAAGAAAATAGGAACCAGATCTCAAACAAGAAGAAGTCTTTCTGCAATCTCAAGGCTGGATGATGGATCCACTGATTTAAAAACCTGACAACAGTCCTGTTCAAGAAGAGAACATTGAATAATGCAGCTATTTTTCTCACCGTACCCTGAGGAAGCTCTGCTCGGTCACCACAGTGCTTGTAGAAGCAAGCTTCCCAGCCCATTCTCTCAGAGTATTCAAATTACCCTGAAGACAACCAGTTTTTTTATTTATTCATTTTCAAGAATTTCCGGAATAAAACTCCAAATGCATTGGAGCTATCACCCCACGCATCTGACAGGAGAAAGTTATATTATCTTCTTTCTGATATTGTACCTTCCCTTCTCTCATGGTTTCTAAATTGTCTATGACCACTAGATAAAATGTACACACCCACTTTCCTTGACCTCAGGAAAAAATCCCAGAACAAACATCTTCTTTTTTTTGCCATATGCCCTAAAATCTCTCTCAAGTTTTTGAATATTCAAGGCACCCTTCCCTCTGTTGACTAAAATATTCATTCCCATCTGCATTTTGTAATTTTATCTGCAACATCTGCATTTTTGAGGAAGGAGGGATGATCGTTCACACTGCTTGAAGAGTGAGTTGTCTATTGAGCAGGGGTAAGTGACATTGAGATTTGTGTCTCTACAGTTGGCTATTAGGTCTGGATCTTGAGTAGAAGCCAGACCCAAGGTACCCATGTTGTGTCTTTAAGCACACTTTAACCCTTAAGGAAGTGATCTTGTTGATCAGAGCGCAACTAGCCAATCAGCAACATCAGGCCAACCTGCGAGGTCACAGGCATTTCAGGACACTTCCTATAGCCATAATGTAGGCTTTTGTTCTTGATGCAGATTTGGTTTTAAGCAGAACTAGTGCCCGTGGACTAGGTGCTTTTTGGGAGTGCTACTGTAGTAAATTGTGATTGGAACATGGTTGGGTACAGAAGCCACAACATGGTGAGTGATGGGATGCTATCATAGATGTTTTCATAATTACATTGAACTTTCCGAGTATTTCCAAAAATATTTGTTAATGTGCCTTTGTAATCAGCATGTTGTTATAAATTGTTTCATTGTCATAGGGTTGTATTCATTTCATGTTGCAAACTTACCATGTATAGGGTCTTAATTCTGATGCTTCATGCTCCAAAAGACCATTATTTAGTTCTTTATTTTTGTTTTATTGCTAATCTGTGGAAGTGTTTGGCTCATCAGATAAAACATGTTGTGTATCTTGGCAAGAGACTCAGTACATCTTTTGGGGGATGAACAGAGGTCAGATACTGACACATGACTTCCCATAATTTATTACATCCCATAACATGTATACTCATACAAACCATTTTCTCTCATGCTCAATAATATAATAGATAGTAATAAACTGGAAAATTGATAAATATTTATTACACCAATTCTATTACCATCAATTCTAGTATTGACACCCCAATTTAGCTTTGACACACTACACTGGAAATTGTAAAGCTAATTGTACTTGGTCTTAATAGTTAAAACCTGAATTCAGATATGTGATTAATGATGAAAAATCAGAAGAAGCAGAGCAGCCCACCCCTAGGTCATACTTCCACTGAATCCTCAGACCTAAGGGGTGGGCAATTCTGATCCTGAGTCTTCCATTAGAATGGAACAAACTTCTGTCTTCTTCCACTTAATATTTCTCCTCCAAGCCATATCTACCTCCCAAGTACAGGGATAAAGGGATGAGCCACCACCTGTCTCTCTTTCTCTTTTAGGCTGGGTCAATCTGTTGTAGCTTGGGGCGACCATGAAATTACAGATACCACCTCATTATGTCTCCCAAATTCTGGGATTAAGAGGTGTGCTCCACCATGGCCTGTCCTTTATGGCTAACTACTGCCATAGCTCCACACTCTCTTCTTAAAGCAATTTTTTTTGTTGTTGTTTGTTTATTTGTTTAGATTTGTGTATTCTTTTTGTTTTGTGTTATTTTCAGACAGGGTTTCCCTGTGCACATTTCTAACTCAATCAAATACACGGAGTTTTACCAGCTTCTCCCTCTCAAGCACTGGAATTAAAGGCATATGCCACCACCACCTGGCAGGCTTTATTTGCTAAAGCAAAACAAAATACCACAATGCCACCGTAAAGGAGAAAACCTTTATGGACCCCACAAATTTAATGGCATGTGGATCCTGCTGAGTTTATCACTTTATAGCTTTAAAGCCTATTTCTTTGACATACTCATGAGTACTGAAGACCAGCTGAGACACCCACACCCATGAACCAAACACATCAAATTCTTCAAATTTCCATTGGTCATCATGACTTATATACTAGCTAGCCTACAGCCTGTGAGACATTCCAATAAACCCACTTTCTACAGACACACAGAGATATGTTCTACCAATCCTGTTCAAACAGAGAACATTGAATAATGAGCTGTTTCCTCATCTTCCTACTGAGGAACCTGTGCTGGTTCAACCTAATACTCATAGATAAGGTGTTCTTCCCAGCACCATTGTCTTTGAGTATTCAGCTTACCTTGCAGATGACACTTTTTATTATTCTTCATATGTCAAGAATTTGACTCAAATATCAGGCATAAAACTCCAATACAAGGACCTATATCACTGGCTTCTGTGAGGAAAAGATATATCATCTTGTTCGTAATATAGCTCCTGCCTTTCTCTCATGGTTATCTGAGAGGCCTGAGACAACCAGGTAAAAAGTCCCCTCAGGTCTCCAGACCTCAATGAGACAGCACAGAACAAACATACATTGTGTCCTAAAAAATTTCTCTATACCTTTAATATTTTGGAAGCCTTCCATCCATTTAATAAGAGAATCATTTCAGTCTGTATTGTGTAATGGTCTGAGCAAGCTCTGCACATTGTTTGGAGGGGCGAAAGACAGATAGAACCTGTGCACTGCAGGAAGTGAGCTGGACTGTTTATTGGTGACATGGGTAAGCAACATTGAAATTTGTGTCTGACTATGTTGTGTTGGGTGTTGTCTTTGATTCCAGCACTCAGGAAATAGAGGCAAGTAGATTTCTGTGAGTAGACTCTCGTCTACAGAGTAAGTTCCAGGACAGTAGGGCCACACAGGGAAACTCTGTTTCAAACACCAAAAGAAATGAATGAATTAATCAAATAATCAAATAATTAATTAATATTAAACAAGTAATGAGAAAAATCTACTAGAATGCAACAACAACAAAATTAATAATAATAATTAGGAAGGAATTGACCAGCTCAGTTTAATGAGCAAGTTCTAGGAGAACAGGCGCCACACAGGGAAATTCTCTCTCAAAACAAAACAAAATAAAAAATAAGTTCCTGTTTGTGCAGATCTCTAAAATTTCTAGGTCTGGAGTAGAAACCAGGGCCAAAGAAGGTGCTGGGCTTGCTGTGTCTTCAAGAACAGTCTAACCCTTGGGGAACTGCTTTTGTCACTCAAGACTCACTTGCCAATCAGGGACACTGAGCCCAGCCCTCTAGTCTGAGGCCTGGAGGAGACTTCCTGGAGCCATGCTGCAGGCTTGGTTTGTATCAGAACAGGAGCAGAGGATTGATTGCTGCTCTATGAGTGGTGCTGTGGGGAATTCTGGGAGGAGCATGGATCAACAGAGAAGCTGAAGCATGGTGAGTGAGGGGATATGGGAGGGGGTGGGATGGGGAGTAATGAGAATTCTTTTGGCAGGCCCTCCAGCAGGAGGCTGGACTGGAATGTGCTGCCATATTCAGTATTCAGTTAGGCCCCTGGTGGTCAGCAGCTTCCCTGACCACCTTGTGGCCTATGAATACTTCTCCATGTGTGCTGTTTCTGAGGAAAGGATTTTGATCTGGTAGCATTATGAATAAAATTCTGTGTAGTCAGCTCCATTATGGTTTTGGTGTGCAGGGATGGCTATTTACCAAAGAAGGAGAGGTTCAGTTACTTCAGTGCCTTCCAGCAGTCCTGCTTTTAACATCTAAAGTTTAGGGGTCACATCCATTCAGAGTTATTTTTTTGTTTGCCATCAAAACAACATTTATTTTGTGAAAAAATAAATAAATAAAAGACCTTACTTTACATTTTTTTCAAACTGCAAGTGTGTGTCACTGTGCCTGCCATGTATTTGGTTTTGGTTTTTGATTTTAGTTTTTTTTTTTTTGAGACAGAGTCTTTCTATGTTGCTTAGACTGGCCTCAAACTATGGCTGTCTCCCCACATTAGCTTTCTGAGTCCTGGAGTTACAGGAAGTTCAAGCTGGATCTATGAGACCCCACAGATGGCCAAGTTTTTAAACTAGGCATCCCAGATGAAGTGTGGCAATGACCTCCAGTCTAGACAAAGATACTTACCACTTTCCCCCGCTGAAACTTTATTGAAGGTACTTAATTGGCAAATTCCTTTTCAATCATCAGAAAAGCAAATGAATTGAAAAAAAAAGAAAGAATTTAACAGCTAGGCATTGATGCCACTCACCTTGAATCCCAGTACTTGGGAGGTAGAGACAGTTGGATTTCTGTCAGTTTGAAGCCAGCCTGGTCTTCACAGGAATTTCTGGACACGTTCCAAAGCCACATCAAAACCCTATATCAAAAACCTAAAACAACACAAAATAAAACAAAAACAAAGAATTGAACAAAAAATAAAACAACAGAGAGAGAGAGAGAGAGAGAGAGAGAGAGAGAGAGAGAGGGAGAATTTAGCCAAGCAATGATGTTTCAAGACTGTAAACTCAGCACTCTGGATATAGAAGCAGGTAGATCTCTGAGTTGAAGAACATCAAGGATACAAAGAGAAACCCTGTGTGTGTGTGTGTGTGTGTGTGTGTGTGTGTGTGGGCTACCCTGAATTATGTACACATATGTACATACACATCCAAGTGTCCATGGAGATAAGGAGAAATCATCATCACCAGGAGCTTTCTTTTCTGGTGGTTTTGAGACACCAGGTTTGGGTGTTAGAAATAGAAGTCCAGTCCTCTGGAAGAGGAAGAAATTCTCCTAACCTGAACAATGTTGCTAGACAAAGAGATTCACTACTTACAGTTAGTTCTTCTACAGATTATTATTATTATTGTTATTATTATTAATTGTTAATATCATTCTTTGCTGCAGCATTGAGTGATGATACTGGATCCAACAAACTCAACAAACCTACAGGAGTTTATTGGGAAAGGGATTGAAGGCAGTGGTAGATGTCAAACAATTGGGGACAGAAATAGAAAGGGATAAAATTGGCAGTAGTTGCTTGCTAATAAAAGAGGAGGGAAGAAGTTTAGAACCAGGCTCTGCAGTTGGGGCCCTTTCAACTGGGGACATGGGAGTTCCAGTGGCCCAGCTCCTCATGGCCTTTGCATGCACTGTCTTATGGAGTCACTTAATGAATGCAAGGCTTAGCCTTCCAACTGTGACAGATTTTGAGATGTCAGTGTAGAGTGATCATCTCTGAAAAACAGATCCAGGAGGGAAGTGAAGGTTATCTGTGGAAGCAGAGAAGATCGACTCAGGGCATGGAAAGAACTTGAGCATTAGAGAGGCCTGTGATCTGGAAAGGTTCCCTAAGAAGAAACAGGCCCTGGAGAGGACATGTGTGGAGTGACAGTCAGGTGCTGAGGAGAAACCACCAAGGCAGGAAGAGGAGTCTTTGGGAGTAGGAACAGGGCCAGGTTGCCTAAGATGAGGGTGAATCCAATAAATCAGGTATTACTATTAGGTAGCACATGGTTTACTGGGTGCTATTATTTCCCTTGTTAATTATAGAACGTTAATGTTATAAAAATGTTATAAAGGCCACTAGCTGTAAGTGTGTGACAAAGGCCTTTTAATCTCAACATTCAGGAGGCAGAGGGAATTCTTTCTGTTTGAATGTAGTTGGGTCTACAAAATCATCTCCAGGACAGCCTGGGATTCACAGTGAAACAAGTTCTGGAAAAGCACACAAAGACCACTCCAGCAAATATGTTTTTATTTATCCCTCCAAATGATAAATAAAATATGTCATGTGTCTTAATTTTCTTTCTACTCTTCAAGCCTTACCCTAAGAAATTCTTTTGCATTTTTTTACTAGTGAAAACATGTTTGCATTTTGTCTGTCATGCACAATAATATTGGGATTTTTTTTTCTCTTTCCTGACTGGTTATCCATTTCTCCAAAAAATGCCCAGGGTAATAAGCATCAGTCAAGTCTTTGGATGTATTCACATTCCCAGTGTGTGTGTGTGTGTGTGTGTGTGTGTGTGTGTGTGTGTGTGTGTGTGTGTTTGTGTGTGTGTGTGTGTTTGTGTGTGTGTGTGTGTGTGTGTGTGTGTGTGTGTAGACCAGAAAACAACTTTTGGTGCCTATTCTCTCCACCATGAATCTCAGATATTTTACTCAGGTCCTCTAGACTGGGCCCTGGAAATGGTTTTATTCCCATTACCCTTCCAAATCTGGCATGATTGTACTGTAATACCTTGTTGAGTTTATTCTTTAATTACATTTTAATACATATATTTGCTTTCATTATGTGAATTGTGTCTGTATGAATGTATGCAATGCATGTGACTGCTTGCAGAAGCCATAAAAGAGCACTGGATTACATGGAGTTGGAGTTATAGGAGGTTATAAGCCACCAGGCATGGATACTGGAAGTGAACACAGGTATTTGGCAATAGCAGTAAATACTCTTTGCCTCTGATATAGCTCTAAAGCTCCTAATCCTAATTTATGTTTTTAGTTAAAAGTATTTTTTTCTTGTGTAGTTTTAATTACATTTTTCTTTTTTTTTTTTTTTTTTTTTTTTTTTTTGATCAAACACATGCCTGTACACATGTGCTATCTTCCAGGCTTTACCAATCAAGGAAACATTTTGTGTCACTGGAATTTGGTATAAAGTGCCACTATCCAATGATCTACTTCAATGACAATTAATTTCATATTTTAGTTTTAGTTTAAATACAGAGTATTGGGTTTCATAGTGGTATCTTTATATGCTTGTGATTATGTGCTTTCCTTGTTTGTTTTCTTCCCACACTACTCTCCCTTTTGACCCTCCTCATCTCTAGCTCATTCCATTTCTTGTAGCATTTACTTCCAAGATATATTTACTAGTCTTTGCAAGTAAGGTTCTTGAGCAAATTCTGTATCTACCAAAATAGTGTTAAAACAAAAATTAATTAAAAAAGATGGGGTAGAACAATCCATATTCAATGGCAAACACTGATATGACATGTCAATTCTTAATATATATGACCCAAACACATGATGAGGAAACATACCCAAGAAGATTAAACAGGAAGAAACTATTGAATCACATTTAAAATTAATAAATTAGAAACAAAGAAAAAATAAAATTATTGAATGAAAAACATATTTGATTTTTGTGTGAAAATCAACTATACAGACAAAACTAAGAGAGAGAGAGACAATATAACAATTAATAAAATCAAGAAATTAAAATGAGACTTAATCAACAAGGAAAACTACAGAACCATAAGAAATACTTTAAAAATACTTCATCCAAATTGGGAATATATATCTTCATAGTTACCACTTACCAAAGTTCAATCAACTCCACATGAACAATTTGAATATAGAACTATCACACATAGTGAAATAAAATGAATCATTACAAGCCTCACAACCAAAAAATAAGTAAGAATTTAAATAAATAAATAAATAAAATCTGAGTGAAACATTGTTTTAACATTGGAATTTACCAGCCTTTCAAAGAAGAGTTAGAAATGTTACTTCTCAACTTATTCCATGATATAAAAACACAAGAAACTTTACCCAATTTATTTTATGATGCCACAGGTA
The DNA here is from genome assembly GCF_943737965.1 of Phodopus roborovskii. NCBI lineage: Eukaryota > Metazoa > Chordata > Mammalia > Rodentia > Cricetidae > Phodopus > Phodopus roborovskii. The sequence continues at coordinate 136,970 of NW_026126733.1, read as the reverse complement.
CACAGATATCCATGCATTCAGGCTTTTTTTTTTTTTTTAATATTCATACATAATTTATGTCAGATGTTACAACATCATATACCTTTAACCTGCAACAGGGTACAGTGGAAATTTGGCTTTCTGGATAGCCCTTAACAATCTGGATATTGCAACAGGTTGACAGACTTGGGGATTCCAATTTCAATAATTCAATGGATCATAGCCACTCTGCCTGATAACGTTGAGATCATAAACCTTACTCAGCAAGGCTTTCCTATATTGTGGGAAATATAAAGAGAATTGGAGATCAATTTTTCTCGTGAATATATGTGAACAAATAATAAAATCCTCATAAAGAGATTCCAAAACAGGACAAAATATCATCCAAACCAATAAAGGAGGCATCATTGCAAAGAGGGAGTGATAATACAACACAAAAAAATCAAACATATGTAATGCACAATAAATGTACATTTTAAAAAACATAAGTATTCCTTTATTTATTTTAATTTTATATATTGATGCCAGTTGCCTCTCCCTCCCTTCATCTTTTTCTCTTCCACTTTCTCATGCCTCCTGACCCCCTTACCCTCCTAGCTCTCCACACTCCTCATGTAGGGTGATGCCTTCCAGGAGGGCTAATCTAAATCTTTCAAGTCATTTGGAGTAGGGACTAAGATTTTTCTCCTGTATCTATGTTAAGGGAGTATCCCTTCTTGGAGGATGTGATCCGAAACCCTTGTGTGCACCAGGGATACATAGTAGTTCCAATCTCCAAGGTCGCTTACACTGTCCAGGCATTCTAACTTAGACCCATGTTTAGTGGATCCGAGTCAGTCCCATGATGAATTGCCAGCTATCCCTCTGGTGCCCCTTGGCTCCTCTATGTTCAGATAAGCTGCCTCTATTGTTACTGCAGCCTGGTGTTGTCCTCCCTCTGTGCATATGGATTCCAGTTATGCCAAGTGTTTAGTTGTGGCTGTTTCCTTCTGTTTGCATCAGCTACTAGATGAGTACTCTATTATGGTGCATAAGTTACTCATCAATCTCATTATCAGGGAAGGCCATGTATGGTAGCCTTTCCACTGTTCCTCAAATTGTTAGTTGGGGTCAGACTTGTAGATGTCTGGACATTTCTCTAGGTTCAGTTTTCTCTTTAAACCTACAATGGCTCCCTCTTTTATGGTTTCTCTCTGTGTCTCTCCTTCTGTCTCTGTCTCTCTCACTCCCTTTTCTCTCATCTATTCCTTCCCTGACACAATCTTCCCACATGCTTTTCTCTCCTCTTCTGTTTCTTGTAGATCGTTCTCTATTCATTGTCCCCACCAACACCCCATATGCTCAGGAGATCTTGTCCCTTTCCTATTCTGTGAGGGACCTTATATGAACCTCTTATAATCATCCTTGTAGCTGAGTTTCTCAGCCAAAGTGAATTATAAACTGGTGATCAATTGCACTATGTCTAAAATCCATATATGAGTGAGTACATACCATGTTCCCCTTTTTCTGACTGGGTTACCTCATTCAGGATGGATTCTTCAAGTTCCATCAATTTGCCTCTAGATTTCAAGATTACAGTGTGTGTGAGTGAGTGTGTGTGTGTGTGTGTGTGTGTGTGTTCACAGCATAGTACTCCATTGTGGAAATGTGCACCATCTTCTTTATCCATTCTTCAGTTGAAGGGCATTTAGGTTACTTCAATGTTCTTGCTATTACAAATAATGCTGCTCTGAACATAAACATGTCTTTGTTGTGTGGATGTGGATTATTTGGCTATATTCCTAAGTGGGGGATTGCTAGGTAATGTGGTAGAGTCATTCCCATTTTCCTGAAGAGCTGCCACACTGATCGCCAAAATGGTTGTACATGTTTGCTTTCCCACCTGCAGTGGAGGAGTGTTCCCTTTTCCCCACATCCTCTCCCGCACAAGTTGTCATTGGTGTTTCTAATTTTAGCCATTCTGGCTGGAGTAATATATCTCAGAGTTGTTTTGATTTGCATTTCCCTTATACCCAAGGATTGTGAGCAAGTTCTTAATTTTTTTTTCAGCCATTTTGGATTCCTCTATTGAGAATTCTCTCCTCATTTTTTTTAATTCAACTTTTAATAGGTTTATTTGGTGTGTGTGTGTGTGTGTGTGTGTGTGTGTGTGTGTGTGTGTGTGTGTTTTAGGCCAGGGCTATCACCTTCTTTTCCTAAAACATTGCTCCCCTGTGTCTGGGGTGTGTAGGTAGGGAGGAGGTACATGTGGAGGTGAGGGGAGAGTTATGAAGAGTCAGTCTCTCCTCTCATCTTCACAGGATTTCTGGAACTCTAACTCAAGCTGTCAGGTTTCTATGTCAAGCATTTTTACTCATGCAGCTATCTTGTCTGCCCCAAAACTATTTCTCATCTTCTATCTATCTATCTATCTATCTATCTATCTATCTATCATCTATCATCTCCTATCACTTATCTGTCTATAGTAATCAATTATCAATCTATGTACCTATGTATGCATGTATGTATGTATCTATCTGTTTATTTATCAATCAATCATCTAACATCTATCACCTAACTCACTAGGCACATAGCCTCAAAAAGAAACAACCAGCCTAGAGGCAGTGGCTGGCTTGCCAGCAGGCCCCAACCATCTCTACCTACCAAGTGCAGGATTACACATAGGCAATACCATCCCTGCTTTTCTGTGTGACTGCATAAATGGGATTGTCCTTAGATCCACATGCTTCTACAACAAGACATTTACTGACTGATCTGTGTGCCTAAGTTCATATTCCAGTTTTAACTTTTAGCTTTTAAGCACTTTTTCTGTAAGTGTTAGTATTTGGGCATTTTTACTGACCTGCCTTTGGGGTTCTGACATGCTATGTGCACACCTACAGCCACTAAGAGCACCACCTGTGCACATTCTCTTTGTTCCCTTTTAAAGGGTCCTGCCTACCTTTCTCTCTCTTCCTCTCTCTCTTTCTGCTTCTCTTCCTGTCTCTCAGTCTACCCTCCCTTCCTGCCCCTTACTTTTCTACTACTCCTGTCCCCATAGTTCAGTTTTTCTCCTCCCTTCTCCTATTTCCCATTCCCTTTCCCCTAAAAAAGGAAACAAAATCCACATGAGCTTTTTTTTTTTTAAATTTTTATTTTACATATCGATAATCCCTCTCCCTTCCTCCCTCTCTCCCTCCTGCTACACCTTTCTACCCCTTCACATGCACCCTGACCAACCTCCCATCCCATCCCCCCTCACTCCACATGTAGGATGATGCCATCTAGGAGGGGTCATATAAATCTGTCAAGTCATTGGAATTGGGGAAAAGGACTTCTCTCCTGTCTCTAGGTTATAGGAGTACACTTCTATGGGGCATGTGCCCACAAGTCCCTTTGTGTACCAGGAATACATCCTGGTTCCACTGCCTGGAATTCCTTAGACTGCTCAGGCCTTCTAGGTGAGACCCATATTCAGGGGGGGTTTGAGTCAGTCCCATGATGTATTCCAAGCTATCAGTCTGGGGGCCAGTTAGCGTCTCCTTGTTCAGGTCAGCTGTCTCTATGAGTTTCTGCAAACTGGTCTTGTCCTGTCTCTTTGCATCTGGATTCTTTTTTCAGGTCAGTGTTTATTTGTGGCTGTTTGCTTCTGTTTCCATCAGTTACTAGATGAGGGCTCTATGTGTTGGATAAGTTAGTCATCGATCTCACTATCGGAGAAGGGCATTTATGGTAGCCTTTCCACTGTTGGTCAAATTGTTAGTTGGGGTCAGTATTGTATTTCTCTGGACATTTCTGTAGGTTCAGTTTTCTCTTCAATCCTATAATGGCTCCCTCTTTTAAGTTCTCTCTGTCTCTCACTCTCTCTTTTCTGTCTTCTATTCCTCTACTGACACAATCAGTAAATATCTTTACCCTTACATTATAAAGACTCTTTTTGTGATCCCCTTTGAAGGAAGTACTTCAAGAGGAAGTGTCCCATGGAAAAATCACAGGGACATGAAGAATTATGGAATTTCAAATAATAATTTCTCTGACCAGCAGTGCCTAGTTATTGCTGGGTTGAGGTGGGCTAGAACCTGAAAATAATGGGAGAGAAAGAAGGGAACGAGACCAAGCAATGCTTGTCAAGGTCTCACTTTATTAGGCACAAAGAGGGGTTTTTAAAGCAAAGCGGGGAGGAAGTGGGTAGGGGGGGTAGCTTTGCTGACTCTGGGGCTCTGGTGAGGTCCCACACCATAAACATCAGACCATAAACGTCTGATTATCTCAGTTCCTGGTGTCTGGTTCATCTCAGTTCCTGGAAGGAGTGGAACAGACCACTGTTTAGCAGTTTTCTGTTTTACCGAGATAAGGCTCAATTAGAATTTTAAGGTGTAAGTGATTCTGCAAGAGTATGTGACTCAAGGCTGGCTCCCAACATCTCCCCCTATTTTATTCTTTTTTTATGGAGCGTCTATCTTAGGCTACATAGTGGGCTCCCACAATCGGGCCCTGGGGATGCGCTTGTCATTATGGGACAAATGGTAGGACCCCTCTCTTAATCTACATAGGGTGCATCCGCACTCAGCACTCAAGGACATGGTCAAAAATTGGGCAAGAATCTCGGGCAAGATGAGTGGGCTCCTGAGAGATGGTCCTATGCTACTGCTGTCATTGAGCGACTTACAGCCAAAGAGAAGGGTCTGCCTCCATTTTGTGGCACTGAGATATTCCCGTCATTGACATCTTCATATTTGAGAGAACCAGGTCCTCTGTTGTTCCAGTCCTGTGAAATCGAATCTTTGTCTAGGGTGTTCAGGACTGGCACTGTCACCATCCTCATCAGGTTTCTCAGAAGAGCCCTGTTCCTTTTCCAAAAGCTGCTGGTAGTGTACAGAAATAGCATGAAATCAATTTGAGTTCTGATCAATTGAGTTTATTTCTGGAATGCCCAAAGCCCAAAAGTCATCATCAGTAGCAATCCCATAAATGGTCCCAGGAAAGAAGGAAGCAAGTTAGAAAGCCAAGGGGAGGTGGAAAGCCAATTTTTATACTAGGACTCGGCCTGTTCCCACTGCCATTTACGTTCAGCAAGACTTTTTTTGCATTCTATCTAAGCTGTCTTCCATTAAGCCAGTCTTATCAGCATAAAAGCAACATTCCTCTTTGATTATTGCACAAATTCCTCCTTGTTGTAAAAAAAATAGGTTTAAGCCTTGGCTGTTCTAGAGAATGACCCTTGAGAGAGAGAGAGAGAGAGAGAGAGAGAGGGGGGAGGTATTACACTTCTGAGGTCACAGGTCCAGTTTTCCTGTTCCACACATTTCCAACAAATGGTCTTGCAGACACTGCACCTCATCTTCTTCCTGCAAGAAAACACAAACATGCCCTCACCTGTAACGAGTAAGGTTTTTCCGCCCGCCACCGCTGGTCTTGTCTTGCTGCTGCACCGTCAGCCCCAAATAATACACAGAGACTCTGTATTTGATACAACACTGTTGGCCTGGTTACTTGTTTCTTATTGGCTAGCTCTGTCTTAAGTATTAACCCATTTCTGCTGATCTATGTTTTTCTCTTACCGGGAGCCGGCGGCATACTGCTTTCTACAGACTCTCCATCTTGACTCCTCCTTCCTCCTTCCTATTTCCTCCTTGTCTCCTAGTCCCTGCTGTCTTCCTTTCCTATTGGCCAACAGAGCTTTATTCATTAAACAGTATGAGAAACATATACAGAATGACATCTCCCATCATCTCCTCTTTTCTGTCTAAATAAAAAGAAGGGTTTTAACCTTAATATAGCAGAATATATAACATAACAGTTATCAAATAATCACAGTTAACACTATTTAGTCCATTAACATTTAGCAAGATTTGAAGAAAATATTCCATCATCTATCCTATCTTTGTGTGTCTAAAGTAACTTATCTTTAATACTAAGGAAAACTATAACTATAACTATCTGTCTTCAACTCCTTCAAAGACCACAGAAGGATAGTCTATAAACTCTAGAAATGACAGAGACATTTTGCTTTTTCAGTCACCTGAAGTTCTTTTGTAATCTTCCATCTTCAGCCCATAGGCCATAGTGTGTCTGGCAGACTCTTCAGCAAAGCAGGAAACTTTAAACTGTCTTCTTGTATTGGCAGTTTGTCAGTCACTACACTGATGCAAATAAATCAGGTAAGGCAGGATATAAATCAGGAAATATTAGAAAAGTGGTTCAAAGCCCTTACAATTCTGTACAAAAGGCAGAATTGTATGCCATTCTCATGGTACTTATGGATTTTAAAGAACCTCTCAATATAGTTACTGACTCTCAATACGCAGAGAGAGTCATCTTACACATTGAGACTGCAAAATTTATTCCTGACAATACAGAATTAACTTCATTGTTTATACAGTTACAAGATACTATCAGAAAGAGGACTCATCCTATGTATATAACACACATCAGATCCCATACGGGTCTGCCAGGTCCTCTACCACAAGGCAATGATGAAATTGATCGTTTATTGATAGGAAGTGTGCTAGAAGCCTCAGAGTTTCATAAGAAACACCACGTGAACAGCAAAGGTTTAAAAAAGGATTTTTCTATCACTTGGGAACAAGCCAAGGAAATAGTAAGGAAATGTCCTACTTGCTCATTCTATAACCAAACTCCTTTACCACCAGGCAGTAACCCTAAAGGTATAAATAGGAATGAAATATGGCAAATGGATGTGTTTCATTTTGCAGAATTTGGAAAATTAAAATATGTACATCACACTATAGATACATTTTCAGGGTTTCAATGGGCTACTGCTCTGAGCTCTGAAAAGGCTGATTCTGTTATAACGCACCTTTTAGAGGTAATGGCCATTATGGGCATACCTGCACAAATAAAAACTGACAATGCTCCAGCATATGTCTCCAGCAAATTGAAAGAGTTTTTTGGAGTATTACAAGATAAAGCACATAATTGGTATACCACACAATCCTATAGGACAAGCAGTAGTTGAGAGATCCAATCGTACTTTAAAAGAAATGCTCCATAAACAGGCAGGAGGAACCAAAACACCCAAACACAGATTACATAATGCTTTATTAACTTTAAACTTTCTTAATGCTGATGAAAAAGGAAAAACAGCTGAAGAAAGACACTGGACAATAGAAAAAACTTCTGAACTAAATCAGCCAGTGTATTTCAAGGATGTACTGACCTCAGAATGGAAAGCAGGATATGTGTTACGTTGGGGTAGGGGTTTTGCATTTGTATCTACAGGAGAAGAAAAACTATGGATACCATCTAAATTAATCAAGATCTGAGTTGAACAAGAGAAACATCTTAATGAAGAGAAATGACAAGTCATCCAACAAACTAGGTCCTATGAGGTGTGCGGAGGCCTCTCAAAGGTAGGGGAAGTGTTCTGTTCTTGTTTTTACAGGAAAACAGAGAAAACCTATCATCAAACAGCCAAAAGACAATGAACATGTAGGTGCCTACAGAAGAGAAGACAGCTCTTCAGAAACAATCACTTAAGGAAGCAGAATCTGATATATGGTAAAAAAAAAAAACATATTTAATTGTAGTAAACTATTTCTAGAAATCTATTTCTCTACTATCTAGTATTCCTGAAGTCCCAAATTTTGTAAATCAATGCTGGCTTTGGAGTTGGATTTGGCTTTCCTTCTCTAAATTCAAGCATGTTGTTAAGATTAAATTCATGGTTTCTGCCTTAAATCAAGAAGCCAATTGGTGTTAGGCAAAAGAAAACAAAATCTGGGGACTCATATCTTATATGCAATTTTCTCTCTGAAATCCTAATTTTCTCACATACTTTTAATGCTTATTGTTGTCTTTCCCTAATGCATACCTTAAAACTTGAAAATTTTACTTTTATATTGATGTGTAACTTTTCCACAAGGAATAATAACGATTCCTAACAGCAGTCTTTGAACTTTCCGGAAAGAAGATGGGGCACCACATCATCGTTTCCACTTGACTCAACCTGTAACGTGTACTGTTTTTCCGCCTGCTGCCGCTGGTCTTGTCCTGCTGCCGCACCAGCCCCAAATAATGCACAGAGACTCTGTATTTGATACAATGCTGTTGGCCCTGTTACTTGTTTCTTATCGGCTAGCTCTGCCTTAATTATTAACCCATTTCTGATGATCTATGTATTTCTCTTACCGGGGAGCCGGCGGCATACTGCTTTCTTCCGACTCTCCATCTTGACTCCTCCTTACTATTTCCTATTTCCTCCTTGTCTCCTAGTCCCTCCTATCTTCCTTTCCTATTGGCCAACAGTGCTTTATTATTAACCAGTATGAGAAACATATATACATAATTGCATCTCCCATCATCAACCTGATGTATCGGAACTACAAACATCACCCTAAAACCGGTTTGAGACGGTTTTGCTCGAGACAACTCATGTCTAGCTAGCTGTAATGGTGCACCTTTTTATTACACCCTGGCCAGTTTCAAATAGAACTACAGTCAAGAATTTTCTGCCACACAGTGACTAACTACATATGTCACAGCCAGTTCTGTTGAGAAATTTGGTTGCTAAAATTTTCTTCCTACAGGATCCATTGGAGCAATCATCGTCCCATTTCAGCAGGAAATAATCTTAATATGACTACGCCCCCTTTCCCTACCCTTGGAATTTTGGGATAATAGTCATCGTCTTTGGGTTGGTTTTAGTTATTTGGGATTGGGTGATGCTTACACTCGGGTTTATCTTTTAGACAGGAATAGGGAATGGTTGGTAAAGGTATGGTTTAGATGGGATATAGGTAGATTAGCCTATTTTCTTGAGAATTTGAGTAAGAATGAGATAGTATTTTACAGCTTACATTGTTGTGTATTCTTATGTGGTAAGCTATGTAAAATTAAGTTTATATTTTGTTATATTGTGTTAAATGTTTCCACTTATAATATTTTATGCACATTATTTTTTACCATATTCTATGTATGTATACTTTTCCTGTATTCAAGACATTTTGTATATTGATACAATTTGGGATATTTATCTTGCTGCCCTTTATAGTTCTACCTCTTGTCTTGACACTTATACTCTACCTCTATTTTAGGGATTTACATGTAGGTATATGTAAATAGTTATATTGTTTAAGTATTTGATCCTGCTTTACTCAGGAAAGTTTTAATCAGTCTTTTTAGCTAAGTTCCCGAGTATTACAGATTATCTTCACTCACATTTCCTGTACCTATGAGATTAGTCAGATATAGATGCTTAATCTTCAATCACTTCATAGACATGCAGAACATGGCATTTAAATGTTTTAATATTAGTACTCCATTGACATGAGACACTGTTGCTCCTGACAGCACCGTGCACTTTCCCAAACATATGTTGGACACTGTTGTTGCTCCTGCTGGAGTTCAATCTTGCCTCAGCTAATGGCCTGTTGGGCATAGAATTGCCCCCACCTTGACCACTGATTTGGACATGCAGTCCTATGTGCTTGCAGGAGACAAATATAGAAGACTGCTTGACCTTGCCAAGTCAGGGTAAGACAGCCATTCTATTTCCCTGCTGTTGTTGTGGTCTGTCAAGTTCTCTTGGCCTTAGCCAAATCTGGGTTTACCAATGTCGCTGTGAGACCTAGGGTGACTGTTCAGGTGGCTTGCTGTTTCTGTCCTTGCTGCACCTTTTGGAAGTTGTCCATCAGCATTTCCAGTCTACTCTAGTATTGTTAATTTCCTTCTCAGGTCTTGATGAGGTTGAAGATTAAACTATCACAACTATTATTCTCTCTTCCTAGTTAGATATATTAGGTACTAGACTTACGTTTTCCAGCTTAGGACATCTCTATTGTAAACTCCATTATGCCCTCACCCTAGGACTAGATATGTAGGTCATTTTGTTCTCGATTTTCCTTTTCTTAGAGCACACTTGTTATTCACTGTTTTGTATATAGTTTTGTATTAAGCCTAAATCATTTCTTTAGACTAAAAGGGGAATTGTAGTGAGGTAGTCCTTCTGTAGCACTGACCACGCCCATTGGGGGGGTGGAGCGATGGGCGGAGGTGACCTGAGGAAGGAGGTCGGAGGGGGCCAGGAAGGTGCTCTCTCTTTCTGGCGTGACTCGGACAGGAGAGGATCGGGTTGAATTTCCTGGTGTTCATCTGTCTAGGTTGTAAGTTATTTCTCCCTGAATAAACATCTATTCGGCCTATTTGTTTATCCTGATCCTTATTTACTGCAATACTCACCCCCCTCAACCCCCTATTAGGAGAAAGTTGGGCCCTTTCCATAGTCTCAGACATGGATCTTTCCATTTGACTTGAGTAAATGTCTCTTGAGTTTCATCATATCAGAATCTGTCTGCGACAGATTGCTCATAGGCTTCCACATTCAAAAAATTTAAATGAAGAGAACATCATGTAGGGCACCACTTGCCCTGACCAGCAGGGCCTAGATATTCGTGGTTGCTGGGAACCAAACTCTTATGTTTTTTGGTTGTGAGCCTAGCCTTTAACAGCTGAGCCATCTCTACATATTAAGAGCACATGAAGATATGTTGTGAAATAATGGTGTGTAGTACATTGGTGCCATTGCTGCTTGAGAAAGATCCAGCATTTCCACATGGAAGACCAACCAAAGAGCTGAAGCACCTGCAGAGGCAAGCAGAATTCTTTGAGCTTAAAGTCAGACATGCAGAATAAGTGCTAGGACAGCCCAAGACACAGAGAGCAACCCTGTTGTAGAAAAGTTGATGAAATCCACCTTTAGCTGTTTGGTGGCAGTGCACATGTTTAAGCCCAAATCTCATGAGGCTGAGGCTGTCTGATTTTCATGATTTGAGGATATCCATGTCTACTGAATGAGTTCCAGGACTAAAAAGATAAAGCCTTTCTTGAAAACAGCAATGCAAATCTACACAAATCAAGAAATAATCTGATGCACCTTTAATATGGATCGAATCATCTGGTGTTAGCCTGCATAGGTACATGAGGAAGCTCTCTTTTTGGCTACTTCTCCTAATTCTGGCTACAATTTCATTCCTATACTAGCAATAGAGCCATATTCTTTGAAAAATTTAGTATATATTGAAGAAATGTTGAGACATCCAGCCTGATGAACTAGACAACTACTGTACTCTCAAGATTTCACATGGTAGGCAGGCATTGATGAACTACCTGAGAAAGAACTTTTGAGACATTCTAGAACATTTGCTTGGAGAGATTAATCCTACCAGTCCTGTGTATGTAGAGAAGCATGAATCCATGAATAATGCAGATAGTTTAACACTGCTCACTGAGTAAGTTGTGCTGGCTAACAGTAGTGTTCATAAACAAAAATCTTCCTAGCTCCATTCCTCTCTAAATTTTCAACTGTCCATGAAGAATGCTCTTTTTATAATTTTGCATTTGTCAAGCGGTTTTTCTGAGGTTCATGAATAAAACACCTACAGTGATAGAACAATCATCAAGCTTTCTTATGAGAGAAAGACAAATTATCATCTTTTGGAAGTGGTTCCTGCTATTATTTCCTGACATTTGGAAGTTCCTATACAACCAGTCCAATAACACCTCATGCTGCACACTGCTCAGTGGGTGATGGGTCTCCATGGGTACCAAAACTCAATGGCCAGGTCAGGAGTGGCTTTGGCTTGACAGACAGACACAAACACACTAGAAGAGGTTTGCACCTGCTGCAATTTTTCATTTAGAGTATTAGGTTTTTATACAGAAATTACAAGGAACTCATTTTGGTCACAATTTACAGACATATTATAAAATGCCAGTAATTCTTTTGAAGCGTGAGATCAAAAAACACTTATTCTGACCTGCCTGTGGTAAGTGCAGCAGAGATTTGGTTTACTGAGTTTAGATAAAAGTCATTGTCTGTGATCAGTGAACTGTTAACAGCATTGAAAAGAACATTTGCATTGCTTTATTAATTTTAGAGGATAGTCCTAATTTTTTTTATTTTATTTTATATAACAAAGTCCAATTAAATGATAACAAACATTTATACACCACATTTGGGAGTTTGGGCGTCATTCTTTCCAAACTACTTCTGGCTAGTAAGGGGCGCTGTCAAGGGGATTCGAAGAAGATTCAGAAATCCTGGCTGTAGTCTGTAAGGCTGCTTTGTCCAGATGTTTTGAATGTAGGATCAACTTGTACTCTGATTCAGGCAGTCTGGCATGATTAAATGACATTAGACTGGAAGAAATCCACATCTTTTCATTTTCTGTGGAAACAAAAATAGAAATCCTTTTCCCCAGTAACTTGTCCTTCAAATTAAATTTTGGAGTCAAAGCATTTTTTTCAAATTTAATTTATTATTTTACATGTCTATCCCAGTTCCCTCTCCCTCCCCTCCCTCCATCACTCCCTCCCTCCTCCCCCTTATTTTACCCTCTCTGCCCTCTCACATGCACTCTAACCACCCTCCCCCTCCTATCCCTACACTCCAATTCCATATGTAGGGGAATGCCACACAGTTGGGGTCATGTAGATCTGACAGGCCATGTGAAGTAGGGACTAGGGCTTCTCTCCTGTCTCTAGATTAAGGCAGTTATCCCTCCATGGGGGATATGTTCGCAAAGTCCTTTTGTGCACCAGAGATATATCCTGGCTCCACTGTCTGAGGTTCCTTAGACTGCTCAGTCCTTCTGGCTGAGACCCATATTCAGGGGGCCTGAGTCAGTCCCATGTTGGCTTCCCAGCTATCAGTCTAGTGGCCTTTAGCTCATCCTTATTCAGGTAAGCTGTCTGTATGTGTTTCTGCCACATGGTCTTGTTCTCTCCATCTGCATCTGGGTTCTAGTTTGACTCAGTGTTTATGTATGGGTGTTTGATCCTGTTTTCAACAGGCATTAGTTTAGGGCACCAGGGAGAAGTTAGTTGTTGATCTCACTCTCCGGGAAGGGCAATTATAATAGCCTTTCAAAGGAAGCTCAAAGAGGAAAGAGGGAGACAGAGAGAGAGAACATAAAAGAAGGAGCCAATGTTGGTTTGAAGATAAATTTGAACACAAAGAATAGTCTAGAGAACTACAAGACTGCTCCCAACTAACAATCTGAGCTTCCGTGGAGGAGCAGACTAAAGTGTGACAGACGTTCTAACTATCTGATTATTTCATTATTCAAATCTGTCTTTTTCTACTCCAGGTAGAGTGGAGTCTGGATCCACCTTGTTGGTGTTAAATTGACTCTTGTGATTTCGTTCTTTCTTCCTTCCTTCCTTCCTTCCTTCCTTCATTTCTTCATTTCTTTCTTTCTCATTTTCTTTCTTTAAATCAATGTTGATATCAATTTGTAACCTCTCTAGGGGTGAATTATCAGAAATTATCTTTTTATTCATTCATTTTTTTGTTCATCTCTATGATTAAGACTCAGTGACCCTTCAGTATGGAGCAATAATTTAGGCTTCACGGATAAAACACCACCCACTTCTTTAATGTTTATTCATTTAATTATGAACATCTGTCATTATGTATTCAGTAATCCCTGGGGTTTGGGCCTCCTTACACTTCCTTAGTTGTTAAACTAGGAAATCGAATAATTCATCATTTAATTAACGAATTTAAAATACAGGTGATGTTATGAACCATAAGTCCCTTTTGGAGTCAGATTTTGGGAGTTGATGTAACATCATCTCATTACTTCATCATTTAGCTATATAAGTAGATCTGTAAATCGCGATAGGTTTAGGATAGGTTTGGTGCCACTATGTCAGTGTTAATATAAAATGCATATTAAGTAATTATCAATTTAATTTTTAAACACATCATTATTCCAGGAAGAGATCTGTCTGACTAATCCATGTGGGATTTATTTATGCCCCATCATTTCATTATTCAATCATTATTCATTGTACATTAATTATTTAAATCGATGAAGAAGTTGTTATTCTTGACTGGGGTCTGTCCATTCTTCCACGGAGTTAATCGTGTAGCATTATTTAATTATCTAAGTACTACTTCCTTGACAATCATTGGAGTTTCGTTCCATCTTATGAATGGTAAGTAAGCAGGACTATCAATTTATTAACTTATTGTGTTTGCGTAAGTAATGATGGTGTCTTGCGTCATTTGGCTACTGTGGGATTGACACAGGAGGAGATCGGTACCAGAATCAGTGCCCAGAGAATGGGGGACACTTTCTTATACAGTGATTGCTGATTACGTAATAGTAGATTTTTAACAATCGAATGATTACACGATTTAAAAAAAAAAAAAACTGTATGTTTCGCATCATCAGGTTCTGAGAGGTTACAACAGAACACACCCATGAAGGACACAGTGACCACTGATTTTAAAAATGCAATAACAGAATAATCTCCTGATCAGGGAATCACATCTAAAGAACTCTGTCGTTTTCAAGCTTATGTCACTATAAGCATGTTGTAGCTTGAGAGACTGGTAAATATGTAGAACTCAAAAGAAAGTGCCCTGCTTTGTTGTTGTGAGAAACTCAGTGAGGCTGTAAGGTTAGTTCATCGGTGGGTATGCTCCTTTTAGCATGTGGGAGGGGCACTAGAATGTGACAGAATGTTGGTTCATAAATGTTTCCTGGCAACACTGCTTGCATTCTGTATCCTGGTATCCTGGGCCAAGGACCAGAGAGCAGCTTCGAGAAAGTGTTATCATGGCACGTTAGAGTCTCCCAAGATAACTATCTCCAAAAACTTTCAATGACAGCATTTTATTCGCCTAACCAAGTCATAGCCAAATCTCTGGAAGTTTGCCTACAGCTTTTCGTGGTTATCAAATTCAAGATTACCTAATTATCACATAACATCTTCTGTGGAGAAACAGTTAAAGTCTTCTGTTTATGAATTCTCTCTCTCATAACAATTAATACTATGGAAACAAAGAAAATAGACTCACAAATATTCATCAAAAGGTGAGTTTGCCATTGTTAACTTCCTTCAGGATGGTGATAATCCATTTGTTAGAGTAGACTTAGGGATTATTGGATTGCAGTCCATCTCTTTTGAGGCCGCCATCCAAAATAAAATGTGTGGTATCTTCTAAAACCCTGCATACACAATAACATTTCAGCATTTAAACATTTTACTACTCTGTTCTGCGATTAAATAAGGGATGAACTTGGGAGTTTCCCACAATCATGTGGGAGTCAGTGAGAGTCAATTGTGTCGAGTAAGGCAGATCATTTCATCCTATGATTATGTTGTTATTTGATTATTAAAATAGGACATTAGATAATCCACGATCAGTGGATTCCACGTTGATGGGTAGCCATTATTATGGACCATCTAAATATCAATTTTGTAGTCAAAATATTGAAATTAATAACGACAGCATGGTTCATGAGCCTGGTTGGGAGCCACCTTAGGGAAGTGGATGATGTTACATGAACTCATTATTTGATTATTTAATTATATAAAACAATGATTATATTGTCCATGACACCTGGAAACTGGTGCCACAGATCATCTAATTACATAATTAATGAATATAAATTAACAATCTGTATTAATCCCCAAGATAATGTAAATATTTGTATAGTTATGTAAACAACAATCCTCCATTCCATGAAGAGTCCTGTAAAGCTCCCTCTTGTGGAGATAATTTACAATATCTTCACATTTTATGATTCATTGACTCAATTGATGATGATGACATCTTTCATGACTGGAGTCTGGCCATGCTTCCCTGCCAGTAAAATGCTACATCCCCTAATTATTGTGACGGTTATCTATTACTGACATATTTAATTCTTTATGTAAACAACAGACAGTGCCATCACCGATTACGGTTAGGGTCAAAAATCTGTCAGGGACAAAGTTTGGAAAGTTGTAGACACGGGCAGAGCATTTTCTGAATGATCTATGCATCTCCCAGAGTACGAGGGATGCTGGGTAATTGAGTCCAGAAGGTTGCACGGTGCCCTCTGTGAAGTACAAGGACTTCACCAAGGCAGGCACGGTGGTTTGGGTGTTGAATACCTGTTCTTCCTCCACATCTTCACATGGGTTGTGATCTACCATGAGAAGAAGGAGTGGCACTAGGAGTTCGGCACCATCACCAAGACCTGGCAAAAGGATGACAACTTAGAACACTGAAGAACATCTCTCTCTCAGCTATGCTATTGATGCCCCTACTGCAGCCATCTTTTCAGCTGTTATCAACGTTGTCGTTGCTACTGCTACGCCAGGATTGGGCCCATTATCCCACATCCTGCCGCACCACAAGAGAGATTCAGGTGCTTGTGATGATGAGGGGCCAACAGAATTCATCAGGCAAGACAGTATAGTTATCTGATGATTAACTGATAGCATGTTAAAAATGTGTGATGACAGCATACAGTTTCATACCTGGCAAGTCTGCCCAGGAATTGATGATACAAAAAAAAAAAAAAAAAATGTCAACGGCTTACATATTTAAAGATGTAATTATTAAATTCTTTCATTATATAATGTGATCCATAAAGTTTGGCGCCACCTTGTGTGACTCAAGTGTGACTGACCATCTAACTATCTGATTATTTCATTAATCAAATCTGTCTTTTTCTACTCCAGGGAGAGTGGAGTCTGGATCCACTTTGTTGGTGTTAAATTGTATCTTATGAACTCTTTCTTTCTTTCTTTCTTTCTTTCTTTCTTTCTTTCTTCTCTCCCTTTCTTTATTTAAATCAATGTTGATATCATTTTGTTATCTTTCTAAGGGTGACTTATGAGAAACTATCTCTTCACTCATTCATTTTTTGTTCAAATCTATGATTAAGAACTCAATGTCTCTTCAGTATTGAGCAATCATTTAGGCTTCACGCATAAAACGCCATCCACTTGTTTAATGTTTATTCATTTAATTATGAAAATCTGTCATTATGTATTCAGTGATCACTGGAGTTTTGAGCCTCCTTAGGGGAGACGGTTGTACCAGACCATCACATCATCTAATGCTACACTTACTTCTTTAACTGTTAAACTAGGAAATTAAGTAATAATTCATCATTTAATTTACATATTTAAAATTCAGGTAATGTTATGGACCATAAGTCCCCTTTGGAGTCAAATTGTGGGAATTGATGATGTAATATCATCTTATTAATTCATCATTTTGCTATGTAAAGAGATCTTTACATCAACGATAAATTTAGGACGTTGGTGCCATCTCGTCAGTGTTACTATAAAAGGCCCTCTAATTAATTATCAATTTCATTTTTTTTAAAACATAATTATTCCAGTAAGAGATCAGTGTGACTACTCCATGTGGGATTTAATATGCAACACTATGTCATTATTCAATCATATTTCATTAAATATTATTCATTGAAATCGATGAAGATGTTGTTCTTCTTGACTGGAGTCTGGCCGTTCCTCCATGGGTGTTAATTACTTGGCATTATTTAATTATCTATGTATAACTTCCTTGACAATCACTGGAGTTTGGTTCCATCTTATGAAAGTTATGTATGGAAGACTATCCAATTATTAAGTTATTTGATTGGGTAAGTAATGATGGTGTTATCTGTCATTTGGCTGCTGTGGAATTGACACAGAAGGAGATTGGTACCAGAAGTCGTGCTCAGAGAATGGGGCCACTGCCTTATACAGTGATTACTCATTACGTAATAATAGATTTTTTACAATCGAATGATAAGAACTCTGCACATAGGGGACAATTCTTAACTATATCAATAGCTTGGTCTCTAGTAATTGTCAAATGGAATTTGAGTGACCATGCATTAAGGTGGAAGGTTGTATGAGCTTTGCAGGCTGCTTCATACCCAGACTCTCTCATCATCATGATGGCATTATCTGTTTTAGTATTAAAATCAGCAATAGCATTTCCTTCACTTAAAGGGCCGGGCAAATCAGAATGCACTCGGAGATGTCCTACAAAAATTGGATGAGAGCGCCTCCATAGTAGGCTTTGTAAGGCTAGTAAATATTCTTGTACACGAGACACTGGAGCTATATAAGCAGCAGTTTCTAAGGGAGCCAATATATGATACACATATTTACTATCCGTGTATAAGTTAAATGGCTCATCAGAAAAATGTTGAAGGGCTAATTATACTGCAGCTAGTTCTGCAAATTGTGCAGACTTCACTTTAAGTATAGAGCGTTTGATAATGGGAAAAGAAACAACTACTGCACAACCATTTGAAGAGCCATCTGTAAATATATTACGGGCCCCCTTCAGAGGATTTTGGGAAATAAACTTGGGGAAACACACTGGGTGATTTTTAAAAAATTGAGCTAACTTACTGGAAGGAAAATGACTATCAAAGCGGCCGGGTGTGGAACACAAGAAATGTGTTCACTCTTCATCAAACTGTTGAAGCCATTGAATCTGTTGTTGAGTATAGGGAGTAACAATGAAATCCAGCATCTTGCCAAAAACTTGAATACTCATTTTGTATGCCTTTTGAATAATAGAAAGCATTGCCTGAGGATAAGATCTAACTGTCTTTCTTGGGGATGCATGTTCATGCACCCATAATATAGGCCAGTTTGCCAAAATACCGCAGTAGGGGAATACACTGAAGCAAAGACTAATAACATCAAGTTCTGAGATTGTCAATATAATTTAAATGTGCAGATTGGAGACATTTTTGCACAAGCTGTATACATTCTCGCTCATCAGGCGGTAAGGTGCGCAGAGAAGTGGGAACAGAATCTCCTTGTAAAATATCAAATAATGGTCTAAGATGCCCAGTGGTTAGGGCCAAACTAGATCGAACCCAATTTATGTGTCCCAATAATTTTTGAAAATCATTAAGTGTGATCAGATTATCCAGCCTTAAAGTAATCTTTTGAGGACGGATACCAGAAAATAACCCAGGTTATGATGGGTTATTATGATGACCCAGGTATTGATAGGGAAATTCTTGTTGCACCTTTTCTGGGGCTAATCTTAAGCCAGCTAGTTGAAGATTATGTTGCAATTCCCCAAAAGCCTCATTCACTTCCTTAGAATCCGGGCCGGCTAAAAGAATATCATCCATATAATGTATAATATATAGGGATTGAAATTTCTCTCTAATGGGGGCAATGGCCAATGGTACATAAATTTGACTAATAGTGGGACTATTGACCATTCCTTGAGGCAACACCATCCATTGATATCTCTTATAGGGCTCTTTAAGTTTAATAGAAGGAATGCTAAATGCAAAACATTCATTATCCTGAGGATGTAAAGGAATGCTATAAAAGCAATCTTTTAGGTCTATAACTAGTAAATGATAGCCTTGAGGAATACCCACAGGGGAAGGCAAGCCAGGTTGTGTTGCTTCCATAATTTGCATACAATCATTAACAGCTCGGAGATCTTGTAGGAGTCTCCATTTTCCAGATTTTTTCTTTATAACAAAGATTGGGGTATTCCATGGGGAAGTGGAAGGAACAATATATCCTGTCTCTAATTGTTCCTTTACAACTTGATGTGCAGCCTGTAACTTTTCAATAGATAAGGGCCATCGCTCCACCCATATTGGGTTATCAGTTTTCCAGATAATAGGAATGGAAACAGGCTGTATAGCAATAGCCCCTAGGGAAAATTTCCCAGCCCAGAGCGATCTCCGGCTCTTTTGAAAATTACATTTTTGGATGTAACAGACTAAGGGTCATCTTGTAGGAATTTACCCAGTCGTTTTTCTTGTATATAACCTTGGTCAGCCAGCATATTATTAACAGGCTCAGTAGTAAGGACTGTTCCCATGGCCTGAAGCACATCTCTCCCCAAAAGATTAACAGGTATATGACTTAACATAAAAGGCTGAAAAATTCCTGTATTTCCTTCATCATCTCACCATTTAAGAAACTGAGTACTACGTTCTGGAGCCATAGTAGTTCCTACTCCTTGTAAATGAGTGGAGGCTGGCTGAAGAGGCCATGCTTGTGGCCAATGTTTTTTGCTATTTTTGAGGACTCTGCTCCCCTGTCCCCAAGTCCAGAAAATCGTCTACCTTGTATGGTAAGGGTGAGCATGGGGGCGCTCTTCAAGAGTTGATACCCAAAAAGCACCCATGGAGCCTGTGGACCCAAAACCAGCAGATCACCTGATGTCCTTTAAAAAGGGGTTGTTGGTTTTGAATTTAGGGAGAAGAACCAATTGCACTATCCGAGCATCCTGTGGTATCATTAATACCCCCATTTTTGCCCTAAACATGATTTTTATTTCTCCTTGAAAGTCTGAATCTACGATTCCTGGAATAACTCTAATTCCTTTTCACAAGGCATTACTGCGTCCTAACAATAGCCCTATTGCTCCTGGGGGAAGAGGCCCAAACACTCCTGTTCTCAAGGCTTGAGTGCCAATTGTGGTGTTAATATTGCTCGGGTGGCAGAACGGAGGTCAAATCCTGTGCTTCCTGGGGTACCACTGATAAGGTCCTGGACATAAAGGGGTTTCTCTGAGGGATCATCTGTATTGGGCGGGTTACAGGTGTATCCATTGCCCCGTACATCTGGGCTTGAGAGGCCCGAGACTGGCCCCGCTTCCAGTTTCCCTGAGCCGGTAAAGGATTACCAAGGGCAGCTGTCTTTGACCAACATTCCTTGCTCCAATGATGACCCTTATTGCAACGTGGGCAAAGCCCTGGCCTAGGGCTCAATTGTGTTGCCACACCCTGGGGGCAGTTCCTTTTGAAATGTCCTAGCTGTTCACATCCAAAGCTACTCTTTGGTCTGGCTCCTCTATTGTTCTCCCCTCTTTTCATAACTGAAGCTATAACCTGGCCCATAATGTGATAACCATCTATGTCCCGACATATGCATATATAGTCATTAAGACTTTTGGACTTATGGGGACGTAAAGCCTCTTTACAATACTTGTTTGTATTTTTGAATGTTAATTGTTTAACTATGGGCATGGCATTTTCAACATCACCAAAAATATGTCCTGCCAGCTGTAGGAGGTGGTCTGCAAATTCTGAGTAGGGCTCAGACAGTCCCTGCAACATCTTAGATAGTTGATCTCTTGCAGCCTTATTAGTCAAGGCTTCCCAAGCTCTAGTAGCAGCAGCAGTAATTTGTGCATAGACCTCTAGGTCAAAAAGAATTTGAGCTGTAATGGTAGCATATTGACTTCTATTTGTAGCATTAGTGAGCATATCTAAATTCCTAGCAGGTAATCTGGCATCAGCATTATTTTGCGCGGTTCTTTGTAAAATTCTTGAAATTTGCCTCTCCAGAGCAAATAGTCACCCCCATTTAGTAAGGCTCTACAGAGCTGCATACAATCACTAGGGGTACAATTTAACACTGGGAAAGACTCAAAAAATTGAGTAAAAGGACCCATAAGCAGTGGCAGCCTCTTTATGCTTTTTTATATCCTTAAAATTTAATGGGCTGTGTTCCCTAACCCTGTTATCTGAGGATCCATTGTCTCAATCATTGGAAACATCTGTCTTTCCTTTTCTAATGCTTCTATCTTGTTCTAATTCTCATATTTCTTTAAAAGTCTTATTCATCTATGCCTTTTCTTTTATTTTATTGCAATGAATTCTTTAGATGACTTGTTTTTAATCCTGGTGATTTTCAATAGGGCCATTAATTGCTCATTGAGCTTTTCCTTATAGTTATTGGCATCCATACTTCAATACACCCTCATTCATTTATTTTTGCCGGCCGGACTTCGAGGGCGATCTCTTAGGTGATCCTTTTTTTCCCGAACTCAGTGGGACCTCCACTTGTTGCTCCCTTACTACCATCTCTACCACGAGTTGGGCGAAGGCCTAGAGATTGAAATAAAGGCAAGACAGTGGGTCATTCATTCAATGGCAAAGTTGGAACACCAAATGCCGAGTGCTGTTTATTGAAAGGGAAGAATGGGCTTAAATACCGACTTATAACAAAGTGGAAAATTACAGGAATTTTTTGGCTTAGCTCCTCCCTGTGTTGTCACAAGGTGTGTGTCACAAGATGTGTTGTCACGAGATGTGTGTCACAAGATATATTGTCACGGAAAGAGTACCAACAAAAGCCTTGGGACAAGGAGTTCCTGCCAAAAGCTTCAGGCTAGCTCAAGGTGCCTTGGGGGTCCATGCAGGGCCCTACATTAAATGATGCTTTTGATAATGATTATCTATCGTTCCTTCAAACCCACATTGCATTATGGCCCAATTATCGATAGTGCCACACAAGATCTTAACCTAGTGACAGTAATAAAGCACCACAAGTAGCGCTGTGGGCAGTATAAAAAATTGAATGCTTTGTTGAATTCCACTATGAGGCAAACTAGCGACTCTGGGGGATAATGTTCTATTGCTTTCGCTGGGGAGATTTTGGGATGAATCCAAAGCAATGCTCCGACCTGACATAACAACCATGTAGTCTGATTTTAGGTAGGGAGAATGCATAATGTGATAGCTTGACCTTCCTTCCATCTAGATAAAAATACATTTTGTAGTCTTTCCTCAACTTTACATAAGGCTTCTCTCGCTTCAACAGTCAATTGCCTAGGAGAATCAAGAGTTGGATCCCCTACTAATATATTATAAAATGGCTTTAATTCATAATTTGGCAACTTTAAATAACTCCTAATCCAATTAACATCTCCTAATAACTTCTGAAAGTCATTTAACGTTTTCAAATTATCCTTTCTCAACTCAATCTTTTGAGGAACAATTTGTCTTTCATACACTTTGGCTCCTAAATAATTAACAATCTTATCCTTTTGAACATTTTCAGGGGCTATAAATAACCTTTTCCAATAATTTAACCAAATCTTCATAAGCCTGATCTAAAATTTGTCCATCCTTGGCCGCCAACAATATATCATCCATATAATAGATGCATCTCAAGGTATGACATTTCCATCTTAACACTAAGAGTCATGCAATGTCTATTCAGGGCTTCAACTTGGGCTACAGTAAAAGAAGCTGAAATCCCATATGTTCTCATAGACTCAGCCAAAACCTTGATGACCTTGAAGTCTAAAAGCTCCTCATATCTATTGCCTTGGGCATCCTTGACAACCGGAAAAGCTAGACCAACATCAGTTTGGACTGCTCTCCACACCTCAGGGAAAAGGAATGCCCTGTCCTTCGGCCCCATCCTTGCTCCATCTGATAAGGGGAGCCGCCAATGGCTTTATTCCAGGGGATCCTCCTCCTCCTTATATTGCCATTTCTCCTTCTCTTCCCCTCTCTGTTCTCTAAGGGATTGTTTCTGAACCTTTTTCTACAAGGGCCTGCAATTCCTCCTCAGAGTCTGTTTCGTCCATATCAGACTCCCCTGTGCTCTTAACCTCTTCTGATCTTTCTTCTTGTAGCATTTCTATCACAGCTTGCTCCTTTTCAACTGCCTCTGTACAGCATTTCTGGTTCTCAGTGCAGCTATGCATTAACATCCAAATGGGTCTGACTCCAGGCTTCAGCATCCCTTGTTCCCAAGGGAAGTCAAGATCCCTGCCAAACTTGTCCCAGAACACTAACATAAGGTCTCCCGAAACTGCGAAACCAAGGTGCAATGGCATCGCATTCGCCCAGAAATCTCTCTAATGTGCTTTTCTTTAATTTAAGTTTCTTTGACAAAAGTAGCTCCTGAAGAGCCAGAAAAATTGGATGAGACTGAGATGTCCCCACTTTAAAAAAAAAAAATTACTTTCGGTTCTCTAGAACCTCTTGCTCAATGCCTGAGACTTTATTGCCACTTATTTCTGAGGTCTTTATTGTCCCACCTTACCTTTGGAACTTCCCAGTGCTGCCCTGACTACAAGAAGTTCTGATCTCTGTCCCTGTAAGGGCCACCAGGTGTTGCTCCCAACCTCAGCCTGCAAGGAAGACGCAACTCGGGGCAAGATCTTCTTCAAGTAGTTTATTCAGGATCCTTGAACATGCTTCTTTTTCTGACCCCGGAGAAATGCTTGCACAGGCTTAAATCCCCTTGCACTGACAAACCCTATTGAGCCACGGGACCCTGCAGATAGGCTGCTCTTATACGGAAGCAAGCAAGCTCAACAGCCGGGGCCAAATAAGGACTTTTTTAACCATAGAGGCGCTCACCATCTGGAAGGTGGAAGCCTGTGCCATCTTAAGGCAAGGCACTTCGTAGCTCTCTACACCCTCGAAATATAATAATCAAACAACTAGCATACAGAATAAAGAAAGAACATTAAGAGCAATGAAGGAAAAAGACAGATAACATATAAAGGTAGACCTATCAAAATTACACATGAGTTATCCATGGAAACCATCAATGCAAGAAGGTCCTGCATAGATGTTCTACAAGTATTAAGAGACCACGGAAGCAAGCCCACCATACTATACTTAGAAAAAACTCGCAGTCACTATAGATGGAGAAAACAATTTATTTAATGACAAAACCAGATTTTCAAAATATGTATCTACAAATCTAGCTCTACAGAAAGTATTGGAAGGAATACTCTAACCCAAGGAAATTAACTATGCCCACGAAGATTGTAGGCAACAGATAATCTCACTACACCATTAAAATCTGACCACAATTCTTCACTGACCTTGAAAGGATCATATTCAACTTTATATGGAAAAACAAAAGACCCAGGATAGCCAAAACAACCCTGTGCAATAAAAAAAAAACTTCAGGAGTCATCACCATCCCTTACTTTAAGCTCTACTACAGAGCTATAGTTCTGAAACAAGCCTAGTATTGGCACAAAAATAGACATGTAGACCAATGGAATCAAATAGAAATTGCTGAAATTAACCCACAAACCTATGAACACCTGATTTTTGACAAAGCTGCTAAATGAATACAATGGGTCGAGGACAGCATCTTCAACAAATGGTGCTGGCACAATTGGATTATGGTGTGTAGAAGACTGCAGATAGACCCATGTCCGTCACCATGCACAAAACTCAAGTCCAAATGGATCACAGACATCAACAGCAAACTAGCCACATTGAACCTCTTAGAAGAGAAATTAGGGGTTACCCTTGAGCAAATTGGTATAGGAGACCACTTCCTGAACATAACTCCAGGGGCATAGACACTGACAGCAACAATTAATAAATGGGACCTCTTCAAACTGAGAAGCTTCTGTAAAGCAAAGGACACATTGGAGAAGACCAGAAGGCTGCCCACAGACTGGGAAAAGATTTTCACCAATCCTATATCTGACAAAGGACCATTCTCCAAACTAGTCAACAAAACACCAAATAACACTAGTAAAATTGGGGTACAGAATCAAAGAAAGAATTCTCAATAGATAAAAGGCTGAAACACAATTAAGAAAGTGCTCTAAATCCTTAGCTATCAGGGAAATGCAAATCAAAACAACTTTGAGAAACATCTTATTCCACAATGTGTGACCCTTTCAGAACCACCACTGTGTAGGGCCCTGTATGTAACCCCAAGGCACCTTGAGCTAGCCTGAAACTGTTGTCAGGAACTCCCTGCACCAAGGCTTTTGTTGGTACTCTTCCCGTGACAACACATCTCGTGACAACACATCTTGTGACACACATCTCATGAAACACATCTTGTGACATACACCTCGTGAAAACACAGGGAGCAGCTAAGCCAAAAAATTCCTGTAATTTTCCACTGTGCAATAAGTTGGTATTTAAGCCCGTTCTTCCCCCCTCAATAAACAGCACTCGGCATTTGGTGTTCCAACTTTGCCATTGAACGAATGACTCGCTGTCTTGTCTTTATTTCAACCTCTAGGCCTTCACCCGACTCATGGTAGAGATGGTAGCACGGGCGCTACATGTGGAGGTCCCACCGAGATTGGGAAAGAAAGGATCACCTAAGAGATCGCCCTCGAAGGCCGGCCGGCAAAAGTAAGTGAATGAGGGTGTATTGAAGGATTGGTGCCAGTAAGTGTAAGGAAAAGCTCAGCGGGCAATTAGTGGTCCTATTGAAAAGGCAGGGCAATAGGATTAAAACAAGACATCTAAAAAATTCATTGCCATAAAGTAAAACAAGAAATGGCATAGATGAATAGGACTTTTGAGGAAGTACAAGATTTAGAAGAAGGTAGAAGTGATAGAAAAGGAAAGAGATGTGTTTCCAGTGATTGAGACAGTGGATCCTCAGATAACAGGGTTAGGGAGCACAGCCCATTAAATTTTAAGGATATAAAACAGCATAAAGAGGCTGTCACTGCTTATGGGCCCATGCTCCTTTTACTCAGACAATTTTTGAGTCTTTTGCAGCGTTAAATTGTACCCCTAGTGATTGTATGCAGCTCTGTAGAGCCGTGCTGAGTGGGGGTGACTATTTTCTCTGGAGAGGTGAATTTCAAGAATTTTGCAAGGAAACTGCGTAAAGTAATGCTGTTGCCAGATTTCCTGCTAGGAATTCAGATATGCTCATGAGCGCAACAAGTGGAGGGCAATATGCTAACCTTGCAACTCAAATTCTTTTTGACCTATAGGTCTATGCACAAAGTACTGCTGTTGCTACTAGAACTTGGGAAGCCTTGCCTAATGTGGCTGCAGGAGATCAAATATTCAAGGTCTTGCAGCAACCATCTGAGCCCTATTCAGAATTTGCAGACTGCCTCCTACAGCTGGCAGGCCGCATTTTTGGTGATGTTGAAAATGCCTCTGCCCACGTGTGGCTGACAAACTATTCGCCAGTGATGGGTAAGACAAAGGGGGCAAATATCCAACCTAATCCAGGAAGGTTACAGGCCTGTGTGACCTCTCCAATGACGGGAAAGGAATTATGCTGATATCCTCTGTCACCTAAGACAGGTGTTAGTTTATATTAAAAGAAAGGGGGTCCTTTAGGGCCCTGCATGGACCCCCAAGCTACACCACTGCCCTGCTAAATTCTTTTATATTTGCATTTTCTTTCCTGTAGATTAAAAAAAAAAGCCCTAAATTATGTAACTTCTGTATAACTACAGAGAACAACGATTAAGTATCTTTAGCTACAATGGCGGTCATTTCCACACTTCCTGTGGGACACCTTTTTAAAAACAAGGCCATCAGTGGTCTGGTGCCTCAACCTTGAACTACCTGTAATTCCAATACTAAGTAGGTTAAGGGAAGGAGGCAGCCAGAGTTTGAGTCCAGTCTAGGCAACATAGTAAACCTCTTTCTCAAAACACACACACACACACACACACACACACACACACACACACACTTCTGAGAGCCAAAGTTGCATACTGTTGTCTTCCAGCACTTAGGAAATAGAGGCAGGAGAATTAGGACTGCAAGGTCCTTTTTGGTACATAGAGAGCTCAAGATGAATGTGCACTGTATGAAACCTAGTATAAGGAAGGAAGACACCCAAAGACTGACACAAAAAACTTCACCAAGAAAAAAAAAAACAGATCAAATCAAATCCTTATCATCTTTAATATCTATTCTTAGTCAACAAAGTATTGCAAACAATATCCTCATTATTTTAAAAACATTTTAATATTGGGAGTATTTTGTGAACTGAAAAATAAAAACTTGCAAGGGCAACATTGAACAGCAACAAAAGCAGACGTAGGGTACATACACACTCACATACATAGGAAACCTCTAAAAAGAAATATCAATCCCTAACCCTAACAGGTAGATATCAAGTATCATTCTTTCTCCACGTGCAATTTAAAGATGAGTAGTGAGGTACCTGTAACCATGATATAGCAATCCTAGCTATCCCAGAATGTGAGACAGTAAAGTAGGCTACCATATACCCAGGAGTTCCACACCAGCCATGGCATCTCCACAGAAATGAAAACAAAATTTAAAAACTTAGGTAAGTACTTTGCTGTCAGTCAGGCAAAGAATGGAAGTGTTGATCCTCCATTTACTCACAATTACATTGAGACAAATGCAGAAAAATAAGAGAAATATATTACACCATATGCATTCCATCTTCATGAATCCACTTTATAGCTGAGCCACCAGCGCTTAAATTCAGAGATGAATACTCAGTTAATTACAGACTAGTAAGCTGTAGCATCTCTAATACGAAAAGGAACTACTTCACTTCCCCAGGTATAAATCTCAAGTCAAATTCTAAAGTGCTGCAAAATAAGTATAAACATTAGTCCCAAAAATGACAGCAGTAGTTGCTGTGGTGGAACCAGGTGCGCACACACACACTCTAGTACCTGAGAGACAGTCAGCTGTGTCTCCTGTTGCTAATAGTGAGGGAGATGACAGCTGAAACCTATCATTGAACTCACCAGCTTGGTCTGAGATCAATGAGGACTTGTGCTTCAGAGTGGTGGCTTGGAGTGTGTTCCAGAGAGTATTGTTGGAAAAGAATTGGAGACAGGTGGCACCTCCAGAGCGGTTGGCTTTTTAGGACACCAGAGATTATCTGGCTGGTACACAGAAGGGAGAAAATCAACTAGAAACCACAATACAAGGGGAAACCTCTCCTGGAGTTGGAGGGCTGGATTCCTTTGAATTTAATAAAATGCAGAGGTCAAGGTGTCCATGGAGGAACAGGAATTCTGTGTAGGGTCAGGGGGAAGCCCCATTCATTTCATCCTCTCATTTCAACCCAAAGGGAGATGTGTCTTTGTGTGGGGATGAGGAAATGGGGCAGGTGTTACTTGAGGATCTTGGAGTCTACTGCTCATGTCTAACGTTCTTTGGCCATGCATGGTATTTTCGTGACTATTTTCTTCAATTCTTTGTATATTTTGGACATCAGTCCTCTGTCAGATGTAGGGTTGTGAAGATCAGTTTCCAGTCTGGTCTTGTCCACTGTGTCCTTTGCCTTACAGAACCTATTATTGAAGAAGTCCCACTTATTAATTGTCGATTTCATTGTATGTACTCCTGGAGTTATGTTCAGAAAGTGGTCTCCTCTACCAGTTGTTCAATAGTTCTATTCTAAGAAGTTCCATCTGGTTGGAATTATGTTGAGCTCTTCGATCCATTTAGACTTGAGTTTTGTGCATGGCTATAGGTATGGGTCTATCTGCACTCTTATACACACCATCATCCTGTTGTGCTAGCAACATTTGTTGAAGATGCTTTCCTCCCTCCCTTTTATACTTTCAGGGTTTTGTCAAAAATCAGGTGTTTGTAGGTGTTAGGTTTAATATCAGGATTTTTTATTTGATTAAATTGGTATACCTGTCTATTTTTTTGCCAATACCAGGGGGTTATCAACCCTATAGCTCTAGAGTAGTTCATGAAGTTGAGGATGGTGATGACTCCTGAAGAACCTTTATTGCACAGGGTCATTTTAGCTATCCTGGGTCTTTTGTTTTTTTTTTCACATAATGTTGAGTATTATCCTTTCAAGGTCAGTGAAGAATCTTGCTGGGATTTTATGGGGAATGCATTGAATATACAGATTGCATATTCACAAGAACACATAAATATTAGGTTTTATAACAAACTTTACTAATAAAAGAAATAATAAAAGTGCAAGTATAGGAATATACAAAGCTATAGTAGCATATTTGAATCTTTTTACTGAAGTTATAGTTTATCTAGACAAAAAGAATTGCATCCATAACAAATAGTCCTAAGCTTTAGGAAAATTATTTCTCTCAGTCTCTATATCCCTAAGTTAATTCTAGAACTTTTTGTACTTTGGTTCTCTCTTGTTGTCTCCCATCTATGTTTTGGAACAGTCATTGTCAGACGTTGAAGTTCCCATTGAAGCTATCATACCCAGTTTTACACTGGTATAGTAGATACATTTCATTAGATTGCAGAAATTAAAGAGTGTTAATTGGGACATACTTGTAATGAGTAATCAATGAGGAAATAAATATATTCTTTCTCTAGATTTAAAAAGCCTAAACATTTGGGGAAGATATTTAACTCCATGTTCAGAGGCCGTAGCTTCCACATTATAGAAAAAAACATAGGAAACCATAAATGAATATTTATCCAAGAAATTGCTTAAAAACAGGGGTCCCCTTGAGGAACACTATAGGCCAGGTCAATCCCCAGAGGATATTTAAAATAAGTAGTCAAAAAAAGTTGGGGCAATGGAAGGGGTATGTATGAATGGAAAAAAAAAAATTACTTCCTTTAATTCCAAAGGCACTTCATAACTGCACATACTATCTGCCTTCCTGCTCCCCATAGCTACACTTACTCCCTTCCTTCAGGGTGCATGCAAACCTGTCTAGGCCAAATCTATAGTTATTTAGATAGGAGACAATCATCATCAAGACACAGGCATCCTGTAGCAGGAAAGGTAATGTCTTAAGGACAAAAGGAGTTATTGGAGGTCAATGAACTCATGAAAATTTGGAATGCATACACAAATACCGGTTGAGAAAAATCAGACTGGCAGACTAAATTCCAGGACTGCCAAAGCACACAGAAGCCATAGATCTACTTTTAACTGCTTGGTGATAGTGAACATGTTTAATCCCAGGACAAAGGAGGCAGCCTGAATTTCTGAGGTTGAGGCCAGACTCAGAGTTCCAGGGCTGCTCTGATAAACCTGTTTTGACAACAAAAAACAAAACAAAACAAATCAGATAAAGGAAGAATCAGATCCACCTTCTAGTGGTAGCCAGCATGTATACTGGGTATTGAAGGAGGAAGCTCTCCCTCTTTGGCTGCTAACCCTTGCTCTGGCTACCAAATGTATTCGTTTACTACCATCAGAGCCCATGTCTTTGCAAGTTTTGTATATAATGACCAGCTGAGACATCCATCCTGATAAACTAAAAAACCTCTGTACTCCTAAGATTCCCATTGGTAGGCAACCATTGTTGGACTAACTAGATCACAGCTTGTGAGACATTATAATAAATCCACTTTCTACATATATGGTGAGATTCATCATACATTCTGTTTCTTGTAGAGAACATTGAATAATGTACTTGGTTTTTGTTGGGAACCGGCCTTGAGTCACATCCTCTTGCAGAATTACTTACACCTTAAAACTCTACTTGAGGCTTATCTTGGTAAAACAGAAAACTTCTTAAACAAGCAGTCTGTTTCACTAACCCCAGGAACTGAGGTGAACCAGACAGCAGGAATTGAGATAAGCAGACATTTATGGTCTGAGGTTTATGGCCTAGGACATTACCAGAGCCCCATATTGGGCACAGTTACCCCTCCCCACTTCCTCCCTACTTTGCTTTAGAAACTTCTCTTTTGCCTAACAAAATTGAGACCTTGAAAATCCATTGCTTCGTCTCATTCCTTCTTTCTTACCCATTTATTTTCAGATTCTAGCCCACCTCGACCCACAAATAACATGGTCCCTCTGGTCGAGGTAGGTTTTTGTTTTCTTTTCTTTTTCATCTTATCAGTGAAGATGTATTTGCTTACAATAGTGCTCACAAATACATACTTCCTAGTTCAATTCCTCTCCAAATATTCAATTTTCCATGAAGACTACTCTTCTCATTATTATGCATTTGCCAAGTGTTTGCTCTCAGTTTCAGGGATAAAACTCTACATCCATGGAGCCATCATCCAGCTATCTGATAGAAGAAAGACATAATATCTTTTTTTTGAGATCTGGTACCTGCTTTTCTTTCCTGATTGTCTGCAGTTCCCAAGACAACCAGGTAAAATAGTTACTTTAGTTCACATAAATTCAGTGTTTAACCAAATAACAAATATCAATTTTTATATACCTAAATCTCTGTGTAGTAAATAAATATTCTGAGCTCCCATCCAACTTGTTCACCAGGAATAACTCAACCCACTTAAGTATGTATAGTTAACTAGCCACACTGTGTCTAGGAGGAAGAAAGGAAAATTCCTGTGAACTGCAGGAAGATAGCAGGGGTCAGCTATAGAACAAGTGCTATAGAAATGCACATCTCTGCTGACATAGAAAAGTCTTTGTCTGTGGTAGAAGGCAATCAGGACCCATTTTAATGTGTCCTTAAGCACTCTGCATCCAGCTGTGAGGTACTCTTATAACTAAGGCCTTACTAGCCAATCAGACCCCAAGGTGACCTGCCTGTCAGAAGAAGTACAGAGCCATTCTGGCCTGGATTTGAAGAGAAACTGGAGGCAGTGGTTTTGTGTACTGTGCTTTTAGGAATGGCAAATTGGAAAACCACAGCATGGTGAGTGAGGGTCTGCTGTCCTCAAATGGGTAGTGGGAGATGGTGAGGTATGAGATCCAGTGTGGAGGGTATTTCCTGAGTTGTCATACAGTCCATAAAATTCCCAGAAGTGAGAGACAGGCCTCTAAATAACTGTTCTGTGAGCCGTATCTGCTCTGAGCACTGAGAGCAGGGAGGTATGTGTAGAAACATCTATTTAGTCAACTTCTACATACTTTTGGTGCACCCACTGAAAGTATGGCGACAAACTTCCAGAGGTCTTTTAGGTAAGTATCTTTTAGTTCAGCACTTTGCATTTTACTTTTATGTGTAAGATCCATTTATTGTTAATTTTCTGCATGCTGTAAAAGACATCTCATGTAAGAGTAGCACTTCACTATTTAGCAGTGATCTACAGGAGTAAATTTGTAACACAAAGGATTTACAAATGTTTTGGAGATAGCTTGTTTCACAAAATAGAATTTAACTAAGGTAGGACTGCCTCTAAAACACACAAAGCTAAGTGTATGCTGACCAGACCTGATAGAATTTTGAATCCCAAATGCACATTTGTTCACCATGATTTTCCAGACATTTGACTCCAAACCATTACAAAGAAACAACTCCTGTTTTATAACAGCATGTAGTCCCTTACTGAAATCAAAAAAAAAAAAATACCATACACACACACACACACACACACACACATGCACACACACACACACACACACACACACACACACACACACAACTGGCCCATAACCAGCTGCTCACAGAGATATTAAACGTCCACAAGCAACATTTAGGCACAGTATGCCATATAGCTGCAGTTTTCTTCTCCAGAAAAGCATAGTTCTACCAGATTGGCAATAGGACACCAGATTTTAAAAAGTAAACCAATGATGTATGAGTGGTCAGATAAAGCACAGCTTTCATTTAGGCTCTCAGGCAGGCATGACGAACATTCTTGGCAGAGATAGTAACAGCCTTGTCTAGGCCTTGGGAGATTTCCCTAAGGTCCTGCTGTATTAACCATAAAACAGAGTACCTTGTCCAAAATCAGGTATTTGCTGGGGAGAGCTGGTAATTGTTTGGAACAAAGCCTTAGTGGACAGGTTATTTCAGGTCTGTAGATATAAACTACATAGAAATATGTTTCTCAGTCCAAAGGTCACTGTGGGCTTAGTCAGTAATAATCATGAGATACCCTGTGTTCCCCTTGTGTGGCATTGTTTTAGTGGTCTTCTCCTGAGTTTCTCCCATTGAAAGACTTCAAGGAAATCTCCTGTTTCCTTCCCTTTCCTTCCTGGATGTAGTGTAGAACAGTTTATTCTCCTTAAGAAGCTTACTTGGCATGGGAAACTTCTCCCCATCCCAACATTTACATATATATATATATTCTACCTTCTACATTTACCAATACCTTCACCTCAGGATCCTACATGTGAAGCAGGTCAGTTTCAGGTATCTGATGTCCTTAAGAAATAGTATTTTGAACACATTTTCTGTATAATCCTCTCATCTCGCTTAGTATCTAGACATTGAAATTGTTCAATGTCTAAAATGGAGCTTGAACTTAAAAAGCCATTTAAGAAGGATAGAATATATGAAATGCAAAAATGTCTAGGCTGGCTCCTGTTCGAGTATTTTCTAAGATAGATACATGTTATGTTAGATGTATTTGTTTTTATAGATCTCCACTGTGGGTGAAGTGATTTTTTCCCTGGTAAGGCATATTAAGGCTAGAAAAGATGCATTTTCATCCTGTTAGAAGAATGTTTATGAGGCAAGCTCTTATGTTGATGCAGGTGGCATTAGTTGCAGTCTGTTGCTCTCCAAACAATGGCTTTGCTATGTTCTGTACTATTCCTTCAAAATTCTTAAATTACTGTAACCTCAGAGATTTAAAATATCCATTAGTGTCAGGTAGGGAACTATCCAGTGGAGTCACAGGAAAAGGATTCGCATTTGGAGCATTGTCTCTGCTTTCAGATCAGAATAAGCAAAATTATTTACACTGAAGGAGGATTCAGGGTAAGCAACCAGGTGCTGGAGTCACCACTATGAAAAATGTACATGACTGTGGTAGGGGGAGTAATTTTGTAATTTCCCATCATGTTTGAATCCATGCCATGTGTATGAACACACACCAGAGTATGTGGGTATACAGTTTGGGAAGCTAGTTCAGAGCCAATGAATGTTGAATTTGTGAATAGGTAACTCTCTTTGTGGAGAAATGTTCAATCCTGCATGACACACTAATATCATCTCAGAGGTTTGAGAAGATCATTGACTATGTGTAAGGTTACCATGCTCAATACAAAATAACAGCATATGGGCAGTATCATTCTATCTCTTCTTAATTACTGCTCTATTTTGTTTGTGATCTATCAAATTTCTGAAGATCAGATTACTAAGCTGAGTCACTATTTAGCTACACACTTGGTTAAGTGTAAGTCATTAGTTAGCCACAAACTAACCCACTAGTTAGCCACACATACTAACTCACTAGTTAACTACATACACTATGTCACCTGTTAGACACATACCTAAGTCACTTGTTAGCCAAACACATGAAGTCACTAGTTAGGCAAACACCTAAATCAATAGTCAGCCACCCACATGCCTATGTCACTAGTTAGTCACAAAAACAAAGTCACAATGCAACCACACAAATAAGGCAGTACTTAGCCACACACACTAAGATAGTAGTTAGTCACACAACTAAGTCACTAGTCAGATACATGCCTAAGCAGTAGTTAACCACATTGACTAAGTCACTAGGTAGACAAAATTCTACGTTACTAGTTAGCCATAGGCACTATGTCACTAGTTAGCCACACACACTATAACACTACTTACCCACATATACTAAGTCACTAGTCAGCCACATATCTAATTCACTACCTAGCCACAGACACCAAGAAAGTAGTCAGCCACACACACTAAATTACATACACACACTAAGAGAGTAGTTAACCATTCACCTAAAGCACTCGTTAGCTACACACACTAAGTCACTAGTTATCCACACACACTAAATTAGTAGTTAGATACACACACTATGTTACTAGTTAGACACATACTAAGTCACTAGTAAGCCACACACCAAAGTCAGTAGTTAGTCATACTCATCTAGGATACTAGTTAGCCACATACACAAAATCAATAATTAGCCAAACACAGTAAGTTACCACTTATCCACCAACACTAAGCCACTAGTTAGCCACACACACTAAGTCAATTGATAGCTACACACATTAAATCACTAGTACCCAGAAAAACTAAGTCACGTGTTATCTGCTGCAGACCTCTCAGTGGGCAATGGTCTGTGGTGAGACCAAGACTCTGATTAACATGTCAGGAGTTGCTTTGGCTTGACAGACAGACAGAAACACACTTGAGGAGCTTTGCAACAGCTGCAATTTTTACTTCAGATCATTGGGATTTTATGCAGAAAGTTCATGGAACAGATCTTTGGCCACAGTTTAAAATTCACAGACATATTATAAAAATGTCAGCAATTACTTTAAAGCATGAGATTGTAAATACATCTAAGCAAGTGTGTAGCTGAGAATCTGTTTTTTTTTTTGGCCTGCTTGTGGTCAGCATACCAGTGATTTGATTTACTGATTTTAGAGAATAATCATTGTCTCTGGTCAGTAAACTTTTAACAACATTGGTAAGAACTCTTGTACTGTTGTATTGATTCAGGGGCCCTAAGACTTCAAGTTAGAGTATTGTAGTAAATCCCACAGCAGCTTTTCTGATGGCAGGTTAATTACAGGAAGGGTCATCTTGTGGGCTAAGTCCTACAGCTTTAGCTATGTTAATTTATTATGCCTTGTGCTGACACTTGAAGTCTCAACTGGCTAAGTGGGATTTGTAGTTCAGGGCACAGAGGATAGCATCCATCTGCTGTTGCTGGTATGTATATCTTTCAGTTTCTGAAACTATATCTAAGTGTTTTCTGGGCTTCACAGAATTAACAGTGGAGCTACAGGCCAAAACACCCATGATCAAAAGCATTATATCTATCATAGCACAAAACACACCAAGCACCTGTTCCAATCAGCCAGTCAGGCAAGCACCTGCAGGAACCTGGACCACTTTTCCCCAGGAAGCATAACCACATGTGGTACAAACCTCTGGACAGGTAGCCATTGAGATTTCTCTCAGCCATTGCTACACTGTCTCCACTGGGGCTGCTGTGGCAGTTAATAACACATTAAGTCACTAGTCAGCCAGGTACCTAAGTCACTAGTTAGCCACAAACATAAGTTACTATTTAGCCACTCTTGCTAAGTTACTAGTTAGCCACACAAAGTTATTAGTAAGCCACACAGCTATGTCACTAGGTTCCACATACACTAAGTCACTAGTTAGTCACAGTCAATATGTCACTAGTCAGCCACTTCTAAGTCACTAGTTAACCACACACACTATGTCACTAGTAGGCCACACACCTAAGTTTCTAGTTTGCCGCATATGCTAAGTCACTAGTCAATCACATTTAAGTTAGTAATTAGCCCAACATACTAGTTAGTAGTAGACCACACCCTAAGTCAATAGTTGGTCACACAATTAGGTTACTAGTTAAATAAACTAACTCATAGGTTAGCCATTTACAGTAAGTCACTAGTTAGTCATACACACTAAGTCACTAGTCAGACACATACTTAACTCATTATTTAGCTATGCATGTAAGTCACTAGCTAGCTACACACCCAAGCCACTATTTTGACATTGAGGCCAATGTCTTCCCTAACAGAGCAGGGTATGGGCATAGCTTTCATACCAGCCCAAGGGGATGGAGGCAGATGGAAGTGTGCGAGTTCAAGGCCAGTCCTGTCTATTAGAGAGATGGTGAGAGACAGAGTGAGAGAGAGGGGGGAGAGGGAGAAAAAAATCTGTCTAAATGAAAATCAACTCACACTAAGGTGATCCAAGGACTTAGGATTTCAGTCCATTAATCCCAGCAGTAGGGATTTGAAGATAGAGTGACATGGCTGGACAGAAAGAGGAAGAAAAAGGCAGAGGTGACAGAAGAGCACCCAGTGAGATGGTTTTGTTTGAGCAGTTAGTCTGAGGGATCAAAGAGATAGCAGTCAATCTGAGGAAGCAGTATGAGGACAGGATCACATTGTTTGTTTGATAATAGGTAGAGGTAAGAACTCTAGTAGCCAGATGCTCTGAGTCTGTGATCCTTCCATTTTCACCCTCCCACTCTCTGTGAGTTTGAATTTATAAGATCTATTAGAACTTGCTCTTCTGCCAGCCATTGTCAAGAGGTGGTGAGTATGGGCTGAATTGGGGCAGCCTCTCCCCTACAACCTCTCCCCCAACTTCCTGAGATGGTCCCTCATCCCGCTGCTCTTGTGTCCTTTCCCCATAGAGAGCACACTTGTAGCTCTGATACATCCCCACACATCCCCACCGCCAGCCTGCCCCCACTACCCTGTGCCCTACACTGCATCATGTCCTGCTGTTCTGGTTGAGCACTAGGACAGAGGGTGGAGCAAATACTCTACACTATTTCGGGGACTTCTCGGATCAAATCTGAACAAAGGAGACCTGCCTATCCACGTGGGGCCACCCGTAATTTCCACCTGCTTGGTCTCTGACCCCCACCTCCAGTCCTCTGCTGGAGTTCTGGGCCCCTCCCAGATATCTGCCTATCTCTATGGGTCCACTCTGAGTTCCCTCCAGCAAATCCTTGACCCCCAAAGCAGAGATTATGCTAAAGAAAGAGGCCTCAGATAGAGAGTGCCAGTTCCATGAGAGATTGGACTATTGGTACAGGAACATTTCGAATATCAGCCCACCCTTAGTCCTCTTCTGCCAGCCATTGGCTAGAGACCACACTACTTGGGGGAAATCTTGGAGCGAATATGAACACAGGAGACCGGCGTATCCACACAGGACTAACTATTTCTCAACTGCTTCGCCTCTGACCCCCAACTACAGTCCTCTGCTGGAGTCTCAGGCCCCTCCCAGAGACCCGCCTATCTCTTCGGGACCACTCTGAGTATCTGAAGGCATCTTCTACTGGATCCTCATCCCTGATCCCATCCCTGGGTCCCTGTCTGCGGAGAGACATCCTATAGAGCTTGGACCAACGAGAGAGCTACAGATATTGAAACTCTGACACACATAAGCCCACCGGGGAAGCACCATAGAGAGAGGGAGAGACAACACATACACCTATTGGAAGAAGCTATGGAAAGATGGCAATACAAGAAAATAACTAACAACAGAAGGCAAGCATGAAACCACCAGAATCTAAGGAATCTACCCCAACTAGAATGGAACACAACAACAAAGCAGAGGAAGCAGAAGGGAACGACTTAAAAATTACCATCAAAAAATGATAGAGACCCTCAAAGAAGATGTGAGAAAATCCCTTAAAGAAATGGAAGAAAAAATAAACAAAAAAGTGGAAGAAATGAACAAATTCCTTAAGGAAAGAAAAAAAAGTACAAAAACTAAGAAACAAGAGAATCAAGCAGGTGAAGGAAATGGTTCAAGACTATAAAACTCAAATAGAGAAAATAAAGGCAACACAAACCCAAGGAATGCTGGAAATAGAAAAACTGGGCAAAAGATTGGGAACTACAGATGCAAGCATAACCAACAGAATTCAAGAGAAGGAAGAGAGAATCTTAGGTTTAGAAG
This sequence comes from Phodopus roborovskii, assembly GCF_943737965.1. Lineage (NCBI taxonomy): Eukaryota > Metazoa > Chordata > Mammalia > Rodentia > Cricetidae > Phodopus > Phodopus roborovskii. The sequence goes on along the minus strand of NW_026126733.1, from coordinate 98,494 downwards.
ATAAACTAGGAGAAATACATTCATCGAAAAAAGAAAATCATAAATCCAACAAATCCTTAACACAAAACATCCAGGAAATGTGTGACACCGTGAAAAGACCAAACATAAGAATAATAGGAATAGAGGAAGGTGAGGGAGCCCAGCTCAAAGGTGTTGAAAACATATTCAACAAAATCATCAAGGAAAACTTACCCAATCTGAAGGACATGCCCATGAAAGTACAGAAAACATACAGAAACCCAATTGGCTCCACGTATAAAATACCATCCACTTGTTTAATCTTTATTCATTTAATTATGAAAATCTGTCATTATGTATTCAGTGGTCACTGGAGTTTTGAGCCTCATTATGGGAGTCCATCCTGTCAGGCCATCCCATCATCTAATACTACACTTATTTATTTCACTGTTAAACTAGGAAATTAAGTAATAATTCATCATTTAATTAATGTATTTAAAATAGAGGTAATGTTATGGACCATAAGTCCCTTTTGGAGTCAGATTTTGGGAGTCGATGAGGTAACATCATCTCATTACTTCATCATTTAGCTATGTAAATAGATCATTACATCAGCGATAGTTTTAGGACTTTGGTGCCACCTCCTCGGTGTTAATATAAAATGCCAACTAATTAATTGTCAATTTAATTTTTTAAATAAATCATTATGCTAGGAAGAGATCAGTCTGACTACTCCATGTGGGATTTAAGTATGCACCACCCTGTCATTATTTAATCATTTTTCAAAATATATTAATTACTTAAATCAATGAGAATGTTGTTCTTCGTGACTAGAGTCTGGCCATTCCTCTCTGGGATTTAATCGCGAGGCATTATTTAATTATCTAAGTACTACTTCTTTGAAAATCAGTGGAGTTTGGTTCTACCTTATGAAAGTTAAGTATGCAGGACTATCCAATTATAAACTTATTTGATTGCCTAAGTAATGATGGTGTCATCGGTCATTTGGCAGGAGATCTGTACCAAAAGCAGTTCCCAGAGAAAGAGGGACACTGTGTTACCAAATGATTACAGATTATATAATCATAGATTTTTAACAGTCTCATGATTACATGATTTAAAAAAACTGTATTGTTTCACATCATCATTTTCTGAGAGCTTGCAACAGGACTGACCCATGAAGGAAACAGTCACCACCAATCTTAAAAATGGAATAACTAAATAATCTCTTGATCAGGGAATCTCATCTCATGAACTCTGTTGGGCTGATAACATGACACACCACCAACAATAAATAACTCTAAGTAAATAATGATTTCCAAACAAGTAAAAGACTTACATAATAAGAACTTTGTGTCTCTCAAGAAAGAAATTAAAGATGATACCAGAAAATGGAAAGATCTCCCATGCTCTTGGTTAGGTAGGATTAACATAATAAAAATGGCAATCTTTCCAAGCAATCTACAGATTCAATGCAATCACCATTAAAATCCCACCACATTTCTTCACCGACCTTGAAAGGACATTAATCAACTTTATATGGAAAAACAAAAGACCCAGGTTAGCCAAAACAACCCTATACAATAAAAGAACTACAGGAGGCATCAACCATTCCTGACTTTAAGCTCTCCTACACAGCTATAGTTCTGAAAACAGCCTGGTATTCGCATAAAAATAGACAGGTAGACCAATGGAATCTAATTGAAATTTCTGATATCAACCCACACACCTATGAACACCTGATTTTCGACAAAACAGTGATAATTATACAATGGGGCATGGACAGCATCTTCAACAAATGGTGTTGGCACAATAGGATGAGGTGGTGTAGAAGAAGGCAGATAGAACCATGTCTGTCACCATGCACAAAATTCAAGTCCAAATGGATCAAAGACCTCAACATCAATCCAGCCACATTGAACCTCTTAGAAGAGAAAGTAGAAGGTATCCTTGAACAAATTGGTATATGAGACTGCTTCCTGAACGTAACTCCAGGGGCACAGACACTGAGAGAAACAATTAATAAATGGGACCTCTTCAAACTTAGAAGCTTCTGTAAGGCAAAGGACAAAGTGGACAAGACCAAACAGGAGTCCACAGACGGGGTAAAGATTTTCACCAATCCTATATCTGACAAAGGTCTGATCTCCAAAACATACAAAGAACTCAAGAAACTAGTCAACAAAACACAAAATATCCCCATTAAAAAAATGGCATACAGAACTGAAGAAAGAATTCTCAATAGAGGAAATCAAAAAGGCAGAAAGACACTTAAGAAAATGCTCTACATACTTAGTTACCAGGGAAATGCAAATCAAAAAATTTTAAGATACCAGCTTACTCCTGCCAGATTGGCTAAAATTAGAAACACCAATGATGACTCATTTTGGAGAGGATATGGAGAAAGGGGGACACTCCTCCACTGCTGGTGGGAGCGCAAACTCATACAGCCATTTTGGAGATCAGTATGGCCGTTCCTCAGGAAAATGTGAATTAGTTTACCACAAGACCCGGCAATCCCCCTCTTAGGCATATACCGAAAGGATTCACATCCATACAACAAAGACATCTGTTCAACTATGTTCATAGCAGCACTATTTGTAATATCCTGGAAGCAACTTAGGCGCCCCTCAATTGAAGAATATTTAATGAAGATGTGGTACATTTACACAATGGACTACTACTCTGCAGAAAAAAAAAAATAATGGTATCTTGAAATTCGCAGGCAAGTAGAGGGCACTTGAAAAAAACCACCCTGATTGAGGAAACTCAGTCACAAAAAGAGGAAAATAGTATGTACTCACTCATAAATGGAATTTAGACCTAGATCAAAGGATCACCATCCTATAATTCACACCACCAAAGGACCTAGGATACAATGTATATTCTAAGAGATTCATATGAAGTCCCTCACAGAACCAGGAAAGGACAAGTCCCCCAGAGCACAGGGGAAGTGGGGGGGACAGTGAATGTAGAGAGAAGTAGGAGATAATGAGTGGGGGAGGAAAACATGTGCGACTAGGAAGATTGAGCCCTGTTAGGAATAGAAGACAGGAGAGAGAGAGAGAGAGAGAGAGAGAGAGAGAGAGAGAGAGACAATAAAGAGGGAGCCAATATTGTTTTAGAGATAAAATTGAACACAAAGTATGGTTTAGAGAAGTACAATACTGCTCCCAACTAACAATATGAGCTTCCGTGGAAAGGCTATCATAAATGCCCTTCCCAGAGAGTGCGATCAAGAACTAACTTATCCATGGAACCCTCAACTAATGCCTGTTGAAAATAGGATCAAACACCCATACATAAACACTGAGTCGAACTAGCACCCAGATGCAGATTGAGAGGACAAGACCTTCCGGCAGAAACACATACAGACAGCTTACCTGAAAAAGGAGGAGATAACGGCCACTAGACTGATAGCTGGGAAGCCAGCATGGGACTGACTCAGGCCCCCCTGAATATGAGTCTCAGCCAAAAGGATTGAGCAGTCTAAGAGACCTCAGACAGTGGAGCCAGGATGTATCCCTGGTGCACAAAAGGACTTTGCGAACATATCCCCCATGGAGGGATAAGTGCCTTAATCTAGAGACAGGAGAGAAGCCCTAGTCCCTACTTCATAGGACCTGTCAGATCTACATGACCCCAACTGGATGGCATTCCCCTACATGTGGAATTGGGGTGGGGGATGGGAGGGGAGGGTGTTTAGTGTGCATGTGAGAGGGCAGGAGGGAAGGAGGGAGTGAGGGAGGGAAGGAGAGGGAACTGGGATCGACATGTAAAATAATAAATTAAATTAAAAAAATGCTTTGACTTCAAAATTTAAGTTGAAAGACAAGTTATTGGGGAAAAGGATTTCTATTTTTGTTTCTACAGAAAATGAAAAGATGTGGGTTCCTTCCAGACTAATGTGGCTTGATCACGCCAGACCACCTGAAACAGAGTATAAAGTGATCCTAAATTCAAAACAGCTGGAAAAAGCAGCCCTACAGACTACAGCCAGGATTTCTGAACCTTCTTTGACTCCCCCATGACAGCGTCCCTTACCAGCAGGAAGTAGTTTGGAAAGAACGACGCCCAAATTCCCAAATATTGTGTATAAATGTTTGTTTTCATTTAATTGGACTTTGTTATATAAAATAAAATAATAATAAAAAACAATAGCATTTTGAAATTTCAGGGAAATAGAACTAAACTAGGCTATCCTGAGTGTGATAATTACCTAATTTTTACATGCTTCAAAGGATTATATTACTTATATATCATTTACTATTAACATGTATCAGTAAGCATAAACAAATGGATTAAAGGATGAAAAGTAAAATAAAACAAGCATAAAAAAAAAATTCCAGATCATGCTGTAAAACAAAAATCCATATATATATATATATATATATATATATATATATATATATATGCCATTTAGAGCATACACAAAATTAATTCCAAGTGTGAATACGCCCTTAGCCTAGAGACAAGGAGGAGGGCCCGTGCCAAACCCAAATGTCTTGACAGGTTTAGATGAATCGTCCTAAAGAACTAAGCCTCCCAGAGAAATGTATGTGGGATGGGATGGGGAGGTCACTGGGGGAGGGAGGGAGAGGGAACTGGGAATGATATGCAAAATAAGATCTTTCTATTAATTTCTTAACAACAGAAGTTAAGTTATTTTGATGGCAAAAAAATGGTAATATCTCTGCACGTATCTGACCCCTAAATGTTAGATATGAAGGGCAAAGATTCTTGAAGGCACTGGACAAACTGAACCTCTCCTTGTATGGTAACTTGCCATCCCTGTGCACCAAAAGCATAATGGAGCTGACTTCAAAGAATTTATTCACCTTGCTGCATAATCGAAATCCTTTCCACAGATGCATCCCACAAGGAAAAATATTCCTGGGCCACACCCTGGTTGGGGAAGCTCCTAGAACCACAATGGACCTAACAGAACACTGAATTTGACAGCACATTCAAGCCCAGCGTCCTCCTGGAAGGACTGCAAAACAGACATTCATGACTCCCCATACCACCCTCTGAATCCACTCACTCACCATGCTGCAGCTTCTGTTCTCCTCCATTCCCCTGCAGCACTCACAGAGCATCAATCAATCCTCTGGTGCCTGTTCTGATATAAAAGCAAGCCTGCAGTATGGCTCCAGGAAGTGTCCTTCCAGACCTGATACTGGTGGGTTGGCTCAGTGTACCTGATTGGCTAGTGAAGCTTGATTGACAAGAGCTCTTCCTCAAGGGTTAGACTGTTCTTAAAGACACACTAGGTCCAGGACCTCCTTTGGCCCTGGCTTTTACTCCAGACCTAGACATTTCAGAGATCTGCACAAATAGGAACTTATTTGGTTTTTGGGTTTTTTTTACAGAATTTCCCTGTGTGGCTCCTGCCATCCTATTCCTTGCTTAGTAAACTGCACTGGTGAATTCCTTATTAATTATTAATATTAAACTTGTTGTTGTTCTTTTCTAATAGTTTTTTTTCATTAACTGTCTAATATTTATTGATACATTTATTTATTTATTTTTATTTTTGAGACAGAGTTTAACAATGTGGCCCTACTGTACTGGAACTTACTCTGTAGACCAGGCTGACCTCTAAATCAGAGAGATCCAGTTGTATCTACTTCCTCAGTGCTGGAACAAAAGGCAAACTGCATAGTCAGACATTAATTTCAATGTCACTTTCCCATGTCATCAGTAGATGACCCAGCTCTGTTCCTGCAGAGGAGAATTTCAAACCCTCTTTCTCTCTCCACACAATGTGCAGAGCTTGCAAAGACCATTACACAATTCAGACTGAAACTATTCTCTTCTTCAACCATAAACATATATAAAGAAAAAACAAATATGCTTTAAGAATAGAATGTGGAGCTATGTCGTGGTTAGCCATAGAGGACAGGCCATGGTGGAGTACACCTTTAATCCTAGCACTTGGGAGACATAATCAGGTGCATGTCTGTAATTTCATGGCCACCCCAGGCTACACCACATTGATCCAGTCTAAAAGAAAAAGAGAGACAAGTGGTGGCTCATTCCTTTATCCCTGAAATTGGGAGGTAGATATGGATGGGAGAAAGAAATATAAGGAGGAAGAAGACAAAAGCTCATTGTTTTCTGAGGGAAGACTCAAAGTATCAGAATTGCCTGCCCCATTGGTATCAGTACTTCAGTAGAAATAAGAGCTAGGGCTTGACTGCTCTGCTTCTCTGATATTTCATCATTAGTCGCATATCTGAATCCATGTTTTGATTATTAAGAACAACTAGAAATAGCTTTACAATTTCCAGTGCAGTGTGTCAAATCTAAACTGTAGTGTATAAGACTAGAATTTATGCTAATAGTATTGATAGTACTAATCTTTACCATTTTATCAAGTTTATTGCTATATTTTTTATGTATGAGTTTGAGAGAAAGTGGTTTGTATAACTAAACAGGTTATGGGATGAAGATAATGATGTGAAGTTGAGTGTACATATCTGAACTCTGGTCACCCCCAAAAGATGTGCTGAGTCTCTTGCCAAGATACACAACATGTTTTATCTGATGAATCAAAACTCTTCCACAGATTAACAATAAAACCAAAATAAATAAAGAATTATATAATGGTTTCAGAACATGAAGTATCAGAATTTAAGATGCTATACATGGCAAGTTTGTAACATGAAATGAATACAATCCAATGACAATGAACAAAAATTAATAACAAAATGCTTATTGCAAAGGCACAGTAACAATTTTTTTCGGAAATACTCAGAATGCTCAATGGAATTATGAAAACACAGTACACAAACTAACATAATATGACTTTTATACTTACCACAAAGCAACAACAATCAAAATATGTATAATATGTGTAAAAGAATAAAAGAGATAGAGAGAATAACCCAAGAGCAAAGGTCAAAAAATATCAACTATTAACATAAAATACAAAAGAAACTTAGCCAAGAAAAGTGTGATCTTGACCAATGTTATCCCAATATCTATGAATCCATGTGTACAGAGATTAAATAAACACAGACCTCAACACTCCAATTAAATCAACTAAAAGTGACCCTTAGACACTTTTGACACTGTAGCTATGTATATGTATTCCAAAGACAGGATGTCCCTGTTCTAGAGCTCCCCATGCAAAAGGAGCTGACCTTCTGCTATGGCTCTGTAAACCTTTATACCCCTTTATTGTTCAGGTTAACCTAGCCGCATTGATGCGCACTCCACAAACAACATGGGAGAATAATTTAAAATCAACTTCCTGCCAAGTGGTTTATGGACCAAGGTGAGGATCCTGACCTAACTCCCTACCCAAAACCATACACACCTGAGATATCTCTGCAGGATAGAGACTGATTTTGTACACCGGAATTAAATGTCAGTTAACACAGTATTGTAACTCTTGGTAGCAGAGAGTTAAAAACATTATAATCTTGTATTGCTGAGAGACATCCACATCACCATTTTTTACTACTTTCTAAAATATTTATAAGGCAAACCTGAAAGTGGAATGGAATATTCAGAACTTCAAGTAATCAGACCTTCCGTTATCCAGTGTCAGCCCCCACTGCACACCAACAGCATTGCATGCATATGCACACTGGACAGTTATATAATAAACAACACACACACCCATGCCAGGGCTGCAGAGTCTCCCCCAAACCAATAAACACATGGAGAGGAAGGCTCAGAGGACAAGGGTAACTGCCCAAGTCACCACATGGACCAAAAGAACCCCAGTCTGTCTCATAGTCCATACAAATTTTGCAGAAATGACATCTGAGCAGACCTGCTTTGCAAACCCTACACTCAGAATAGTGTAACCTGTGTTCTTCCTTACAACTCGATAGAGCATAAGGAAAAGAGAATCATGGAAGGAAGGCTTCTCAGATTCCAGCATTGGCAGGGACCACCCAGTTGGACCTACAATTTTGCAGCCCACTACCAGGAAATCAGAAATCAGTGACTCAGATTGCATAGTCCTTGTAACTCTGCACTACCCACCCAGCAGATAGCAGCCTAATCCAGAAAGTTTGTGTTTTAGTATACATTCTTCTACTGTCCTGGAAGTCAAGCTGCTCATTATTAAAATCACAGTGTACCTTGTGTGCACATTTTGTTACACGCTCATTGTTACTGGCCAGTAGCCATTGGCCTCATAGCTGGGAAATACTGCAGTCAAATGTATGACACCTTCTAATATTCACTGTGGTTAATGTGAAACTCCTGTTTAAGAAAACTAGACTGTGAATTAGAGAACACTGAGTATTCATGGCAGGGCTTCTGGGCAGAAAAGTGTATGTGGATATGATGTAGTTATGATCTGAAAAAAAATATTTTGAAAAGCTGAAAATAGCTTCATGGCCATGTGCTCTAGAGACTAGGGGTTTCATTTAGAGCACACCAAGTATTCCTCAAACCTTTTCTCTCACACTGTACATCCAAACGAACAAAAAAAAAATAATAGTCCTGTTACATATTCCACAAGAGTTCACCCAGACTGGTTTTGGCTAAATACTGTAATTTATACCAATTTGTATACATGATAAGGTCTCTCCTCTATCCAAAGTCTTGGTAGCCCTCATCTGTGGATTCCAAGAAACTGCACTATGAAACAATGATGGATTTTCTAAGAATGATTATCTAATTCCACATTGCTCACCTCAACTACTGTTGAAGTAGGAAATCTCATCTTCCATCCTGCCCCTCCCTTTCTGCACTGGACTCCACCAGTATCCAAGTGGGACATGAACTCAATCATTGCACAAATCCCTCTTCATTTATAAGACCCCACAATAATCAGAGATCTTGGGAGTTCACTCATTTTCTGGTCTATTTTCCTTCTCCCTGACCAGGCAAGGGCTCAACTGGAACAAAGTGTAGGATTTTCTTCCCAGCACTGTACAGGAGAAGCAGGATTAGGAGTTCAAAACAATTCTCAATTACACAGCATAAGACAAGCCACAGTTAGAAGACACTTTGCTCTACACAGAAATAAATAATCAGCATTACTTGAGAAAAGGAATGAAATAAGTAAAATCTAAGAAACATAGGAGTGCAGCAAAATAGAGATAAAAACAGTAATATGTTTAAAGAAGACATTTAAAAAGGTACCAAAAGCTGGGTGGTGGTGGCAAATGAAATTAATGCTGGTGCTCAGGAGGCAGATGGAAACTTACTTCTGTGAGTTCAAGACCAACTTGTTCCACAACACATAGTTGTGGGACAGGCAGCAGAGCCAAAAAAATGGGGGTCTCTAAAAAACAATAAAAAAAAAAACAGGAAAACAATACAAAAAAATCAGTGATAGAAAGAGTTGGTTTTTTGAGAAAATTATTAAGGTAGAGAAACCTTTATCCAAACTAACCAAAAAGCATAGAGAGAACATGAAAATTAACAAAATCAGAAACAAACAGTAGTACATAACAATAGACACTGAGGAAATGAAGACAATTTTAAGGTCATATTTTGAAAACCTATACTCGACAAGATTTGAAAATTCAAAGGATATGGACAAATTTCTGGATACCTATTACTTCCCAGAATTAAATCAAGAATAGACAAGCAACTTAAATTGATCTATAACAACTAACAAAGTAGGAGTAATAATGAAAAGCCTTCCAACATAAAAAATCCCAGAGCCAGATGTCTTCTTAAGTGAAGAATTCTACCAAAAATTCATGGAAGAACTATATTAATACTCCTGAAATTGTTCCACACAATAGAAAAGAAGGTTCATTACCAAACTGTTTTTATGAGGCTACAATCACCTTGATACCCATCCACACAAAGACATAAATAAGAGAGAAAATTACAGACCAATATCCCTCATGCACATTGATTCAAAAATACTCAAGAAAATATGGGAAAACTGAATCCAAGAATATGTCAGAGAAATCATCTACCATGATCAAGTAGACTTTATCTCTGGCTTTCAGGGATTGTTTCACATATGAAAATATATCAAATATACCACTATATAAACAAACTGAAAATGACAAGTCACATGATCATCTCCCTAGATGCAGAAAAACCTTTTGACAAAATTCAACATACTTCCATATTAAAGGTCTTGGGGAGATCAGGGATAACAGGAATTTATGTAAACATAATAAAAGCAATATATAGTAAACCCATACCAAATATCAAGCTGAATGTAGAGAAGCTTAAGGTGATTCCTCTAAAATCAGGAAAAAGGCTAGCTGCCTTATCTCTCCGTATCTCTTCATTATTGTAATTGAATGGCTAGCTAAAGAAATAAGACAAGAAAAGGAGTTCAAGGGGATGCAAATTGGTAAGGAAGAACTCAAACTTTCTCTATTTTCAGATGATAAGGTAGTTTACATAAGCAACCAAAAAATTCTACCAGTATTCTCCTACAGCTGAAAAATACATTCAGTAAAATATGAGGATACAAGATTAAATAAAAAAAATCTGTAGCCATTACATATTCAGTCAACAAAGGGGTTGTTAAAGAAATCAGAGAAACATCACCCTTCACAATAGCCACAATCATAAAGTATCTTGGGGTAACACCAAAGAAGTGAAAGACCTATATAATAAGAATTTTTGTCTTTAAAGAAAATAGCAGAAAATGTAAAGATGTCCCAATCTAATGGATAGGTAGAAAAAACATAGAAAAATGGCAATCTTACCAACAGCAATCTACATGTTCAATGCAATCTCCATTAATATCCCAGCACAATATTTCACTGACCTTGAAAGGATAATAATCTACTTTATATTGAAAACCAAAAGAACCAAAATAGCCAAAACAACCTGTATAATAAAGGAACTTCAGGAGGGATCATTATCCCTGACTTTAAGATCTACTACAGAGCTATAGTACTGAAAACAGCCTGGTATTAGCACAAAAATAGACAAGTACCTCAATGAAATCGAATAGAAAATCCTTATATTAACCCACAAACATACTAACAAATCAGGTAAAATTATACAATGGGATGAGGAAAGCATCTTCAAAAAATGCTGAGTAAGGTTTTCTGCCCACCGCTGGTCTTGTCCTGGAGCTGCGCCAGCACCAATTAATATACAGAGACTCTATGTTTGATATAATGCTGTTGGCCAGGTACTAGTTTCTTATCAATTAGCTCCGTCTTAAGTATTAGCCTATTTCTGTTGATCTATGTATTTTCATGTGGTCTCTTATTACCGGGGAAGAGGGCAGGCATCTCGACACCCCAGTCTCTCCATCTTGCTTCCTCCTTCCTCCTTCCTCCTTCCTCTTTCCTCCTTATCTCCTAGTTTCACCTATCTAGCTTTCCTATTGTCCAACAGTGCTTTATTCATTAACTAGTATGAGAAATATATTTTCAGAATGACATCTCCCATCAAAATGGTGCTGGTATAACTGGATGATGGACCAAACTGCAGCCCACAAACTGGGTTTTTCACCAATCCTACGTCCAACAAAGGGCTGATCTACAAAATATACAAAGAACTCAAGAAACTAGTCAATAAACTCCAGATAACTCTATTAAAATGGGCTACAGAACTGAATAGATAAATCTCCATAGAGGAAATAAAAAATGATTTATGACACTTAAGAAAGTATTCAACATCCTTAGCTGTCAAAGAAATGCCAACTAAAACAACGTTGAGATACCATCTTACTCCTGTCAGAATTGCTAAAATTAGAAACAGCAATGCCAACTTATGCTTGAGAGGATGTGCAGAAATGGGTACACTCCTCCACTTCAGGTGGAACTGCAAACTTGTACAGCCACTTTGGAGACTAGCATGGCAGTTTCTCAGGACAATGGGAATCAGTCTACCACGAGACCCAGTAATCTCCTGCTTAAGTACATACCCAAATGATCCCAATCCATGCAACCAAGACTTGTGCTCACATATGTTCATAGCAATATTATTTATAATAGCAAGAACCTGGAATCATTGTCCCTCAACTTAGATGCCCCTCAACTGAAGTATAAATAAAGAAGATTTGCCACATTTACAAAATGGAATACTACTCTGTGGGGGTGGGCAGAAACAATGGAATCTTGAAACTTCCAGACAAGTGGATGGAATTTGATGAAACCATCCTGAATGAGGTATCCCAATCACAGAAAGAGAAACATGGTATGTATTCACTCATATGTGGATTTTAGACTATTTTCTTGGTGTTTGTGACTAGCTAGTAAATTAGATGTGTTGCTGACTAGTGACTTAATATGGGTGGGTAAGTAGTGATATATTGTGTGTAACTAACTAGAGACATAGAGACTGTGGCTAACTAGTAACCTAGCTTTGTGGCTAACTAGTGACTTATGCAATGTGGTTAATTACTGCTTAGGCATGTAGCTAAATAGTAACTTAGGTGTATGATTAACTACTGTCTTAGTGTGTGTGGCTAAGTACTGCTTTATTTGTGTGATGGTCTTGTGGCTTAGTTTTTGTGGCTAACTAGTGACAAAGGTGTGGGGCTGACTATTGATTTAGGTGTTTGTCTAACTAGTGACTTCATATGTGTGGCTAAATAGTGAGTTAAGTATGTGGCTAACAAGTGGCATGGTGTGTGTGGGTACTAGTGAGCTAGTATGTGTGGCTAACTAGTGGGTTAGTTTGTGGCTAACTAGTGGCTTACACTTAACTACATGTGTAGCTAAATAGTGACTCCGCTTAGTAATCTGATTGTTAGGAACTAGCAGCCATTTGACCCCCCCCCCATCCTGATGATGGGCGGGACCCTCATGGCCATGTCATTGCTACATCAGCTTTACCTGATGGCTCAAGGTTTACCTGGCTGCCAGAGGACTCAGTTACACATGTGCAAGCCTCCCCTTTTAAAGCAAGTGCCCCACACCCCCCTTTCTCTCCTGCTTTCAGTTGGCCACCAGCTACCCCCTCTTTCTCTCCCTTCTCTCAAAAATCTCCACGTGGGCCCTGAGTCTCGCGTTTGTGTTTCTTAGGCATTAGCTGCACAGCAAAAGAACAACATTGGTGCCGAAACCCAGGCAGACTCTACGTGAGGGTCACTGACAGCTGTCTGCCGGTGGGCGGCCAGCCAGAAACACTCAGGATCTTGTTTCAGATACCAGCGTTCCACCACCATCCCCCCCCCCGTTCACTGGAAATACCACTCCACACAGGCTTCAATTAGGTAAGGTACCCTTTTACATTTTAACCCAATTCCTTAAGGTCAGGTACATTCCATGGGTGGAAGACATACAGCCCAGTGTGGTATATCGGCTCTGCTCTCAGACTGCTGAGTATTTCCGGCCTCTGTTGGTCCTGGCAACGTTTTCGGGCTAACGAGCTTCGAATAACACTCTGCCATTCTTGCAAATCGTGTGGCCACACTCTTGGGCTGATGAGTTCCAAGACTGCATGGTCACTTTCACTCCACTCATGGGGAATAAACCGACCAAGGAAATATCCCCCACCACTCCACTGGGATGCCTGATAGAAAATTTAAAACCCTTTCACTTAATGCCACTTGTAAAGTCACCCAGACTTATTTACCTTTGTACTGAAAAGTAGCCTAGATATCCCCTAGAAAATAATTTAAATTGGCCACGTAACAGCTCTCTAGATCCCGATATTTTATGGGATCTTTCAAATTACTGCCAGAGAACAGATAGATGGAAGGCGTTTTTTTTTTTTATATCTCTGCTAAACAATCTCTTTCCCTAAACTTGTTTCGGTTCTCTTCCCGGCATGCTCAAATTCTCCTGCCTGCCCCAGCTGCAACCTGTCTCAGCATGGTGGGCTGGGCTGAGGCAGCATCTGCTCAAGACAAAATTATATCTCAAAACTTTACGATTTCTTTCAGCTGTTGGGAATATGTTTAAGGCAGCCACCATCTTGACCATGTGGCCTAGCTTTACCCACCATGGTTCTTCTTTCTGCTACATCAGCCATCTAGGCAGAAAGAGTCTAGCCAGCTTCTGCCGCCAACAGAACCTGTAAGTCAGTTACCGTTTGCCTTTTATTCTTTGTCTGTAATATCTTTTTTCTCTGACTATGTTATACATAGCTTCACACTCTTGTCCTTCTCAATTTACCCAGTCCTGAATAATATATCTGTACATTCGATTTCAACTTAACTTTATGTAAATGTAAGCTAACTTCATACAACTTAAATTCAACTGTTCTAAGTCTCAAATATTTCTAAATTATTATGTGCCTTTAAATGGTGGAATTTCAGGACTGAAAAACAGGACGCAGCACCACAGGAAGCTGGGAAATGGAGTCCTGGAGCCTCAGAGACCAGAAGAAGTTTAGGAAATGAAAAGATGGAAACAAGCCCAGCACATGCTGGGAACTGTAGTTAGGGGCCTTGAAGTCCAGAAGAGAATGTCAAGGGGAGAAAAGAAAGAAGCAGCCACACAGCATTCTGGGAAGTGCAGTTCTGGACTCCAAAGTTTTTAACCGGAAGTCCATTCATAGAAAAGCGGACACAAATCATGCTGGGAAATATAGTCCTTGGCTGCCAAAGATGAAAATAAGAGTCCCTGGGCAGGGAAGCAGGAAGTGGCCACAGAGAATGCTGGGAAATGGAGTCCTGGGCCTCCAAAAACTACAAACTGGAAGTTTCATTGCTGAAAAACAGAAAGCCACCGCAGAGCATGTTGGGAACTACAGTCCCTGGCCGGTACAGATGAAAACCGGAAGTCCCTGGGCATAAAGGCAGGAATCGACTGCACAGAATGCTAGGAAATGCAGTCCTGGACATGAACATCCAAACCCAGAAGTCTCTGGGTAGCGAAGCAGTAAGCGGCCGCATAGGATGCTGGGAAATGCAGTCCCAGCCACAGCAGTTACAAAAGTTCCTGATGGCCTTGTCTCAGGTCAGCCTTGGCTGCGATCTGTGAACAGAATTCATGCCCCACCCTTGATGATTGACCTGAGTCTCTACTGCCAGGTTTCCCTTGCCAGGAAGTTCTGCCCTCGGCTTGCAGCCTGCCCCTCTACCGTTATGAAGATAGCTGACATGGCCCTGCCCAGTCAGCCTGTAGATCACACCCTCAGCAGACCTCATGGCCCAGAGGCAGGAAGTGGGGTCTGTAGTGATTGACAGCTGGAGGGGCAGGGTATGCGGTGACTGACATTACAAGGGCCTGGAGGGGTGAGCTCTGTGATGTCACAGGGGCCACACTCATCATCCTCAGGGTTTTTATTCTCATAACCTGCTCACCATGGCCACCACCCTCTGGGTCCTAGCATTGCTGCTTGGTAACCTAAGAGTTTGGTAGAAGACTCCTGCCATGCCCAGCTGGGGGTGGAGATGGTGAGGGTAGGGAAGGAGGGCACTTCCTGCTCACAGTCACAATTTCCTGTGATGTCACTGCCTGGACCAAGTCCTGTCTGCACCATAGGTAATACCCAGACCCCGGCCCTGCCCTCGGGGACCCTAGGAGAGAAAGTGGGGAAGGGCCTGGTGTGGCTGAGGGCAGGGCCTGGAGAGGGTCACTGATTGTGACCTTGGACACTGTGACCTCGGGGTAGGGGACAGGTGAGCTAGGGTAGTGCTGAAGGGGTGGGGCCTGATGCTGAGCAGTAAAAACATGCCACTCATTTAAATATGCAAATGAGGCTACTAAACTCTTATGTAAAGTATGCACTAGTAATTTTGATTATGCAAATAAGCACAGTGCCTGAAAATCTGGAAGTCTGATTGGGGCTTCACATTTGAGTATGTAAATGAGCAAACCCCAGTTTCGGAAATACACTTTAATATGCAAATTTGTGCTGCTTTGCATGCTTTTGCTATGCAAATGAATGCAAGTATTCCCATCTGTTTGGGACTTTGACCTGCAAATACATGCAGGTTAGGTCATTTGGAGGTGTGGCCATGCAAATTAACCCCAGCAGTTTCTGTACTTGATGTCTTCTGAGTCTCCAGGCAGCTCTTGAATATGCAAATCAGAGTGCGGGCAGGGTGTGGGGGCCTCCCCTGACCCTGCTCCTGATGTCAAATGTCCATCACAGGCATCTGATAGTGAAGCTGCTCATGCAGGACCCAGTGGGGGCAAGGGCAGGGCCCATGGAGATGGTGAGGGCGGGGCATCAGGAGGGGCAGGGCCACAGGGGCGGGTTTAGGTGTACTCCCCTCGGTGGGCCTGTCCCCTAACCCTGCCTCCACACACCTCACCCCATGTCCTGTGTCCTAGCACTGGGAAGTGATGCACTTGAGGGAACCTTGCTCTGTCAATCAAACACAATGCACCAAGGGCATAATGGGAAATGGGTCACTGCTTCACAAACTCACCAGAAGTCCCGCCCCTTCAGTCACTCTCTCACCAGAATTCCCGCCCAGACTGTCACTCACATACTCACTCTCCATCTACAATCCTCATTATTGGGGTGTGGCCGGACGCTGGCTGACAGGGACGTGTGGTCCCACATCAGGGAAGATGGCAGCCAGCTCACGCATGCAGCGGTTGAGTGGAAACCCCACGGCATTGAAGAAATCTCCTTCCACGTGCTCTGCTAGGGCACCACCTCGCGCCTGAAGCCCATGGGCGCCAGCCTTGTCCCTGGGTGCAAGGCAGGGACGAAGTCACACCAGGTGCCATGCTCAGCCACACCCACGCCCGCCGGGGACAGCTCTTCCTTTTCAGGCCTCACTTCCAGGTTTCCTGGCCCCACCCACCCCACCCCACACCCACTCACAGAGGCTCCCCGCTCTCCACGTATTCGCACAGCAGTGGCTCCGATAGCCGCGAGAATGTCACATGGGTCTCTTCGTGGAACAGTGACAATTCCAGTTCTGCTTCTGGGTCCCCTTCCGCCTCTGGGGCCTCTGGGCATATGGAACTTGGCTCCTGAAGCTGCATCCACCACAGTGGCCTCAAGATGGCCACACCGGTGATGACACTGCTGCTGGCCACTCAGCCTGGGCGGGGCCAGGGAAGGCGGGACAGGGCGTGGTTGGCAAGGGGCAGGGCTGGGGTGGGCAGAGGCTGGAGCTCCATGCAGAGGCCCCGCCCACTCTGCCCTGGGTGTGTCTGCCCCGCCCCTTCAGGCCCCGCCCACCTGTGCAGCATCCTGTAGGCATCATCCTTGTCCTTTGGCTTGTCCAGGATGATGCCAACCACGGCCTGCAGTGGGCGGGACCAGACGCCAAGGGGCCGGGTCAGTGAGGGGCGGGGCGGGCAGGGCTGGAAAGGGCGGGGCCTCACTCACCACGATGGTGTTGGAATGACATCAGGCGGGTGCAAGTCTTAAAGGGCAGAGGGCGGGGCAGGCTTATGGGCGGGGCCTTGAAAGAAAGGGGTGTGGCCTACCACCTGACCAGAAGGGATGGGGCCGTCCTCACCCTGAGCAGCTGCGATGCCACCTCCAGCGACTTCAGCTTAGCTGTCTCCCAGGCATATTCGGGCAGAGCTGGAAATCCTGCCTTCTCCAGGGACTCCTGGAAGTGGGAGGGTACGACCTCGAACTGCAGGCCCTGGGGGGTGGTGTGCTGTCAGTCACAGCAGCCCCCGCCCCTGGAAGTCACAGCTGACAATCCCAGAGCAGGCCCTGCCCCTGGAAGTCACCATGGAGGACAGGATATCCCGCCTCCTGGGGGAGCTGCTTGCCAGCACCACCCTCTTCCCCTGCAGCAGCCTGGTGAGTGGAACCAGCTCCATGTTGAAAGGATCGCACATTTCCGGTCTGGGGGGTTCACTTCCGTTCTGGGAGGGACCAGAAATTGTCCACTTCCGGCTTGAGACAACCAATTCCGGTTCCTCTGAGATGATGGGACTTATTTCCTGCCCCTTGGTGCGCAAAAAAGATGGCGGAGTTCAAGATGGCCATGGGCTACAGTGTAGGTAAAAGCAAACAGGAAATCCTGCCTACTGCCTGTCTTTGTCAGAGCCTTATCCTCAGGGACCGCAAGTCCCGCCTCCAGCACACACAGGAAGTGATTGAATGAATGAATGATTGTACAATGAATTAATGAGTTAATGACTGAATGGATGAGTAAATGAATGAATGTATGAATGAATGAATGAGCTAATGAATGAATGACTGAAATGACTCAATTACTTCATGAATGACTGACCTTTGACTGAATGAGTGAATGAATGACTGAATGAACTAATTAATGACTGAATCAATGAATGAATGACTACATGAATGAATGATTGAATGAATGACTGAATGAATGAGTGAATGACTGAGTAAATGAATTAATGACTGAATAAATGAATGAATGACTAAATGAATGAGTGACTGAATGAATGTGTGGCTGAGTGAATGACTGAATGAATGAGTGAATGAATGACTGAATGACAGGTGTTTGATTGACAGCTCTGTGCCCTACAGGCCACGCCTGTAACTCCTCTGACATCACGGCTCCTGTGACACCGCCCATCCCCTGGGAACCTCTCTAAGTCATTAATTCCTGGTCAAAGCTCCCACGCAGAAGTCCCGCCCCGATTTACCCGGTTTCCCTGGCAACAGGAACCCTGCTGCCAACCGTGGCATAAACAGGGAAACAGCGAAAACCAGAGGGGTGCACGGACCTAGGGTTGCGATCTGTTTCTGCCCTGTTCGCCGCACCCGGAAGTCCCACCTACCGCCTCGATGAGTGACAGGGAATATGCTCTGTGCTGCCTCTTTTGCGGTCAGAATCAGCCGTTTCTGACCTGTTCACTTGGACCTGTTAGTCCCATCTCTTAAGGCGTTTCCTATCGGGCCCGCAATGTCCAATGCGATCAATTCCCTTCCTGGGCCGAAAGCGGATCCGATTTAATAGCCGCCCGGTGGGCAGGGAATAGCATGTTGCACCATCCGTAAGCGGAAGTAATGTGCTGGAAGTGGAACTCAGGCTGCAGCGCACTCCGTCCTGTTTACTTCACGGGTGGAACTCAAGTTGTGCATCTCTTCATAGCAACCTTTCCTGGGGACCATTTTGTGTGAAGCTCAAGTCAGTGACTGGAAGCCTGACGTCCTTGGTTCACAAGCGGAAATAAAGAAAGAAATTAAAGACTTTCTAATATTCAACGAGAATGAGGATACAACATACCAGAACTTATGGGACACCTTGAAAGCAGTGCTACGAGGGAAGTTCATTGCACTAAGTGCCCATATGAAGAAAACAGAGGATAGTCACATAAATGAATTAACAGCGCAACTGAAAACCTTAGAACAGAGAGAAGCGAATTCACCCCGCAGGAGCAGACGCCAGGAAATAATCAACTTGAGGACTGAAATCAACAAAATAGAAACCAGGAAAACAATACAAAAAATAAATGCAACAAAGAGTTGGTTTTTTGAGAAAATCAACAAGATAGATAAACCTTTATTCAAATTAACGAAAAAGCAGAGACAGAACATGCAAATTAACAAAATCAGAAACGAAATGGGGAACATAACAACAGACACAGAGGAAATCCAGACAATTTTCAGGTCATACTTCGAAAATCTGTATTCCACAAAAATTGAAAATTCAAAGGAAATGGACAAGTTTCTGGATAACTATCACTTACCAAAATTAAATCAAGAACAGACAAACAACTTAAATAGACCTATAACCTGCAATGAAATAGAAGCAGTCATCGAAAGCCTTCCAACGAAAAAAAGTCCAGGGCCAGATGGATTCAGTGCAGAATTCTACCAGACATTCAAGGAAGAACTAATACCACTACTCCTCAAACTGTTCCACAAGATAGAAACAGAAGGTTTATTGCCAATCTCTTTTTATGAGGCCACAATAACTTTGGTACCCAAACCTCACAAAGACACAACTAAGAAAGAAAACTACAGACCAATATCCCTGATGAACATCGATGCAAAAATACTCAATAAAATAGTGGCAAACCGAATTCAAAAATACATCAGAGAAATCATCCACCATGATCAAGTAGGCTTCATACCTGGATTGCAGGGATGGTTTAACATACGAAAATCTATCAACGTGATCCACCATATAAACAAACTGAAAAAGAAAAACCATATGATTATCTCCCTAGATGCAGAAAAAGCCTTCGATAAAATTCAACACCCTTTCATGATAAAGGTATTAGAGAGGTCAGGGATAACAGGAACATACCTAAACATAATAAGAGCAATATACAGCAAACCAACTGCCAACATCAAACTGAATGTAGAGAAACTTAAGCCAAATCCTCTAAAATCAGGAACAAGACAAGGCTGTCCTCTCTCTCCATATCTCTTCAATATCGTACTAGAAGTTCTAGCTAATGCTATAAGACAACAAAAGGAGATCAAGGGCATCCAAATTGGAAAGGAAGAAGTCAAACTGTCTCTATTTGCAGATGATATGATAGTTTACATAAGCGACCCAATAAACTCTACCAGGGAACTCCTACAGCTGATAAACACCTTCAGCAAACTAGCAGGATACAAGATAAACTCAAAAAAATCAGTAGCCCTATTTTTTTCAGACGACAAAGAGGCAGAGAAAGAAATCAGAGAAACATCACCCTTTACAATAGCCACAAGCAACATAAAGTATCTTGGTGTAATGCTTACCAAACAAGTAAAAGATCTATATAATAAGAACTTTGTGACTCTAAAGAAAGAAATTAAAGAAGATACCAGAAAATGGAAAGACCTCCCATGCTCTTGGATAGGTAGGATAAACATAGTAAAAATGGCAATCTTACCAAAAGCAATCTACAGATTCAATGCAATCCCCATTAAAATCCCACCACAATTCTTCACCGACCTTGAAAGGATAATAATCAACTTTATATGGAAAAACAAAAGACCCAGGATAGCCAAAACAACCCTATACAATAAAAGAACATCAGGAGGCATCACCATTCCTGACTTTAAGCTCTACTACAGAGCTATAGTTCTGAAAACAGCCTGGTATTGGCATAAACATAGACAGGTAGACCAATGGAATCGACTTGAAAATCCTGATATTAATCCACGCACCTATGAACACCTGATTTTCGACAAAACAGCTAAAATTATACAATGGGGCAAAGACAGCATCTTCAACAAATGGTGCTGGCACAATTGGATGAGGGTGTGTAGAAGACTGCAGATAGACCCATGTCTGTCGCCATGCACAAAACTCAAGTCCAAATGGATCAAAGACCTCAACATCAATCCAGCCACATTGAACCTCTTAGAAGAGAAAGTAGGAGGTACCCTTGAACAAATTGGTATAGGAGACCGCTTCTTGAACATAACTCCAGGGGCACAGACACTGAAAGAAACAATTAATAAATGGGACCTCTTCAAACTTAGAAGCTTCTGTAAGGCAAAGGACACAGTTGACAAGACCAAACGGCAGCCCACTGACTGGGAAAAGATTTTCACTAATCCTATATCCGACAAAGGGCTGATCTCCAAAATATACAAAGAACTCAAGAAACTAGTCAACAAAACACCAAATAACCCTATTAAAAAATGGGGTACAGAACTGAAGAAAGAATTCTCAATGGAGGAAATCAAAAAGGCTGAAAGACACTTAAGAAAATGCTCCACATCCTTAGCTATCAGGGAAATGCAAATCAAAACAACTGTGAGATACCATCTTACCCCTGCCAGAATGGCTAAAATTAGAAACACCAGTGATGACTTATGTTGGAGAGGATGTGGAGAAAGTGGAACACTCCTCCACTGCTGGTGGGAGTGCAAACTCATACAGCCACTTTGGAGATCAGTATGGCGGTTCCTCAGGAAAATGGGAATTAGTTTACCACAGGACCCGGCAATCCCCGTCTTAGGCATATACCCAAAGGATTCACATCCATGCAACAAAGACATCTGTTCAACTATGTTCATAGCAGCACTATTTGTAATAGCAAGAACCTGGAAGCAACCTAGATGCCCTTCAATTGAAGAATGGTTAATGAAGATGTGGCACATCTACACAATGGAATACTACTCTGCAGAAAAAAATAATGGTATCTTGAAATTCGCAGGCAAGTGGATGGCACTTGAAGAAACCATCCTGAATGAGGTAACCCAGTCACAAAAAGAGGAACACAGTATGTACTCACTCATATATGGATTTTAGACCTAGATCAAATGATCACCAGCCTATAATTCACATCACCAGAGGAACTAGGCTACAAGGTGTATTCTAAGAGATTCATATAAAGTCCCTCACAGAACTGGGAAGGGACAAGTCCCCCAGACCTCAGGTATAGTGGGGGAGGACAGCTAATGGAGAGAGAAGTAGGAGAAAATGAGAGGGAGGAGAGGAAGGCATGTGCAACCAGGAGGATTGAGCCTGGTTAGGAATGGAAAATAGGAAAGAGAGAGAGAGACAGAGACAGAGAGAGAGAGAACATAAAAGAGGGAGCCAATATTGGTTTGAAGATAAAGTTGAACACAAAGAAAGGTCGAGGGAACTACAAGACTGCTCCCAACTAACAATCTCAGCTTCCGTGGAAAGGCTATCATAAATGTCCTTCCCGGAGAGTGAGATCAACAACTAACTTCTCCATGGAGTCCTCAACTAATGCCTGTTGAAAACAGGAGCAAACACCCATACATAAACACTGAGTCAAACTAGAACCCAGAAGCAGATGGAGAGGACAAGACCATGCAGTAGAAGTACATAGAGACAGCTTACCTGAACAAGGAGGAGCTAAGGGCCACTAGACTGATAGTTGGGAAGCCAACAGGGGACTGACTCGGACCCCCCTGAATATGGGTCTCAGCCAGAAGGTCTGAGCAGTCTAAGAGACCTCAGACAGTGGAGCCAGGATGTATCCCTTGTGCACAAAAGGACTTTGCAAACATATCCCCCATGGAGGGATAACTGCCTTATTCTAGAGATAGGAGAGAAGCCCTAGTCCCTACTTCACAGGACCTGTCAGATCTACATGACCCCAACTGGATGGCATTCCCCTACATATGGTATTGTGGTGGGGGGTTGGGAGGGGAGGGTGTTTAGAGTGCATGGGAGAGGGTAGAGAGGGCAAAAGGGAGGGAAGGAGGGAGGGAGGGCTTGGGGGAGGGGAGGGAGGGAGGGAGGAGGGGGAACTGGGATCGACATGTAAAACAATAAATTAAAAGAAAAAAAAAAAAACGCTTTGACTCCAAAATTTAAGTTGAAGAACAAGTTACTGGGGAAAAGTATTTCTATTTTTGTTTTCACAGAAAATGAAAAGATGTGGATTCCTTCCAGACTAATGTGGTTTGATCACACCAGACCGCCTGAAACAGAGTACATGCTGACCCTACATTCCAAACAGCTGGACAAAACAGCCCTACAGACTACAGCTACGATATCTGAATCTTCTTCGAATCCCCCAAGACAGCGCCCCTTACCAGCAGGAAGTAGTTTGGAAAGAACGACGCCCAAATTCCCAAATATTGTGTATAAATGTTTGTTTTCATTTAATTGGACTTTGTTATATAAAATTAAATAAAACATACTCTATATGCATAAAAAAAAAAAAGAAGAAAACAGCACATCAGCACTATGTACAGAGGTAATTTCCACCAGTAGAGGGAGCCCCCCAATGAGCCATTTACAGGGGCTCAGCCCAAATGGTCCAGGGGTGTTTTTAAACCTGAAAAGCACAAAGGGTAGGATAGCTATCTGATCATTAACACCAGTCTCCACGGTCAATTTAGTGAAGGTCTCCTCAATGGTTTTATTTATACTTTCTACGTGAATTTTTGGGTTTGTATGCACAATGTAATTTTAATCAATCCCCAGTATCTTGGCCAGTGACTGACTTACCTGGGTCACAAAACCTGTACCATTTTCTGATTTTACTACCTTAGGTATTTTGAATCTTCGGAAAATTTTCTTCAGTAATTTTTTTTAGCCAAACAGTTGAGACAGTCCCATGCACATGAACAGTTGAAAAAGCATACCTGTTGCCTGTTAATGTTTATGGACTTCTCTTCGTCTAGCAGTACCACTGCCCCAGTCCTTTCTTTACCTTTTATGGCAGTGAACTGGTCATCATCTCCCCAGCCAGCAGGATGTCATTAAGATCTTTGCAAACTCCAGTCTCTTTAACCAACAGTTGATGGCAGTCATGAATCCCCGGTTCACCAGTCTCCACAGACAGAAGAGTGGTGGGATGAGGCTAGCTGGTGGAGCGAACACAATCCACTGAGAAGTGAGAAGCAGGCTTTGGTGGTGGGTCACACGGGCATTGGTCATCATCAGTTGGCGGCTTCCAGACAATGCTCTCCAATGCATGGGGGCTATTAATGTTGCTTTATGCCCCAAAGTCAACTTGTCAGCAGTGATATCTTTTTGATAGACAGGCCCTCCCCTTGCTACAGGATCAAGCTTCTTTGACAGATAAGCAACTGGTCTGTTCCAAGGCCCTAGGGATTTGGTTAAAACTCCCCAGGAGACCCCCTTATGCTCATCCACATAAAGGGTAAAAGGTTAGTTACATCAAAAGGCTTAGAGCCGATGCTTTCAGCTGGGCCTTTTTAATGGCATCAAATGCCTCCTGGTGCTCTGGGGTCCAGGAGAATTTTTTCCTTAGTCAGCCTGCAAAACCCAGATGTCTCCAGAAATTCTCCTACTTGCCTGGCCATCGTTGGGGAATTTTAAACCCTTGGGACATTCAGCTCTAGATGAGCTGCCTAGTTCTGCACGTGTCAGTGTCCTTCCATTCAAAGGCAAAAGGCAGTTGGCTGGTGGCTCGAACGAGTGGGGTACCCGGCCCATGCCAAGGTCCACTGTTCTTCGGGTAGTCCAAACCCCATCTCCCTTTAATTTTATCCTTTCTTAGGGCTAGGACCTTCGAGACCTTGTCTTCTTGGGACAGTCATTTGCCAAGTGTCCTTTTTCTTTACAATATGCACACTGTTCCTCCTTGTCAAGTGGAGTCCTGTTGCCCAGGTTCCCTAGCCTGTTTTAAATTTCCTAACTTTCTCTCTCTCTATTTTTTTTTCCTTTAACCACTGCAGCCAAGGTATTTTAGTGAAATTCTTTTCCTGTCTTCTGTCACGCTTTTTCTCTGCTCTCTGTCTCTCTACTGTCTTTCGTTTCTCTCCTCTTCTCTGTCCCTTCAATACACTTTCTCTGTCTCTTAACTCTTCCAGTCTCTGGAGTTTCTTCCTAATATCTGGGGCCCAATTTCCCCATGAAGACCAGAGCCACCGAAGCTCTCTGGGCTTCTGAAGTAGTGTCAAAAAGTGCTCTCTTTAACTTAGCCAAATTGGTGGGCCATGTCGTGGCACCTCAGAGACCTGCCACCAGAGCCTGGCGATAGATTTTTAAGGTCTCCCTACCTTCAGCAGTGTTGAAGTCCCAACTGGGGCACCTCAAAAGGAATCCCAAGTCAATCTTGTTTTTTTTTTTTTTTTTTTTTTTTTCAGCTGCGCTGGCCGCCCATCGGCCCCAGGGATATTTTTCTAGCCTCAAGCAGAAATTGTTGATAATCATCTCAAATAGCCTAGAGAGAGAACATAAGGAACTCCAAAAAGGGGGTGGTTAGTTTTTCCAATTACAAAGATCTGGGGAGAAGGGTCAGCCCTGGAGGCTGATGTTGGGAACCAAACATGTGCAGTGGCAGGGTCATAAGTCATATCCCTGTCCCTCCATTCCAGCATGGATCTGCCCAGGCCATTCGCGGCCATGGCTATTCAGCTGAAGCTCAGCCCCAGTGGCTCTGGCTGCCCTGCCACATTCCTGAGGGCAGGGGATGAGCACGCTCATTGTCTAGCTGGGTCTCCAGCCCTGCTCTCCTGTGGATCTAAAGTCAAACTTAGGTGGGGTAGTTAGTTTTTGACCCATGGGGAGAATAGAAATGGACATAAACAGTATGAACAGAAGGACACAAAAAACACAGAACAATCCGACAAAGAGGACAAATCCGCGCAGCAGACAAACAGTGCCCAAACCAAAGTTACAAAGCGGGAGGGAAGCAAGTCCAGAGGCCTGCTGTCCCCTGGAGAAGAGAACCTTCGTCTCCTTCCCTCCTCCAAACAACCCTGGACTTCATCCAGGGTGGGACCAAGGGTCTCAGGACACGTCTGCTTCCCCCTGTAGTCCTGTAAAAGTCCTGTGCAGGCCAGGCAAAGATTCAAATACTCGAGTCAAAAACACATAACATACAAGTCTTCTGAAGGCTAGGCACAGATTCAAGTACTCGAGTCAAAAACATGTAGCATCAGATGCATCAGGCATACATCAAACATATAGGTTGCGAGCTCTTTCTTACCTCCAACTGGCAATGGAATTGAGACTGGGGGTCGACCGGATCTTGGTGGAACTTCCAAAATGTAAGACCCTCAGAATGAGGAGTCTTCCAGTTTCGGTCGGTACCCCAAGAACTCAATGTCCAGTCCAGTTGCTGCAACACGCAAGAGGCTTTAATTTACAGGAAACATTTGTGCAAACGGGCTCCTCTGACACGCAGGCTAGAGAGAAGCCCCCTCCCCTGGGCCCAGGTGTTTTTTAAAGGCAAACTCACAATCTTAGGGAGGGGGTAGGACCCTTTGTCCATTGAGTATATGACCCTTGGAGGCTGGACGGTCTGCTATTAGGGTCAACAGACCTTAGAACCTCAGGGTGTGCTAATTAATTTTGTCTGGGCAAGCCAGAGTTAAAGCTATCTCTTTGTTTCCTAAAGACACTATTCACCACCTGCTGACTCACAGGAAAGGAGGAGCAGTGTGAATTCTTGTTATCTCAGGGCCTTGTGAGATGAAGTTTGCAAATTCCAAGGAACAGATGTTGGTTTCCAGGTTTAACATTACTTTTTTTGTCTTTCAAGATCATCTCATAGAGTTAAAAGTTATTTCTTATGCAGTACCTTTGGTTCTGTGTACATGAAGAGAAGATTGAGAACACTGGGGTGGACACTCACTCATTCCCAATCTGTCTGTAACTCTTAATCCCCCTCCCTCAATTTTCACTCCCTTTCCATCTCTCTGTCTCTCACTTCTCTCTCCCATGTTGCAGATCAAATCAGAAAGGCAGGGACTGCATCCTCCTGAGCTGGATCAACTCCACAGTTCTTTATTATCATCTGTTTATGTTGTTCCCAAATAATAAACTCATTTATCATTTGTCTTCATTCTATTGAACTCAGTAACACACCATCTCTACATGAATCAATTTTATTTATTAAGACTAAAGTCAAGTGTGATGTCTCACATGTTCACAAAATTATACGCATGATGTGGGTTTTCTCTTCCAAGATTGCTTCCCTATTACCTGATATCAAGATGATAAAAAAAAGGATTTAAAATATGTACCAGGTAAGAAATACAGATGAACAAAATTATGAAAAGTTCATTGCTATGACCTATATCCATTTTCTGAGAACATACTGTAGTTCCTCCTACAGGAATACTCAAGGGTGTAACCGCTTTTAAAAAACCATAATCAGTCAGAAACTCACACACTGACATCACATAATTAAAATTAAATGGAATCTCTGAATAGATTTCAAAGTGCAAATATTTTCTCTTAAGAGGACTCATTTGTGTAACCCACATGTTGATGGTCTTAAAGTCTTCAAAGGTTTCCTACAACATGATTTGCTTCATGTAAAAGAAAGCAAGCATGAAGGATTGGGCTTATGGAAGTCAATCAATCTGAATGAGGTTTTTGTTTAAATAAAGACAAGTATTACAATGAAACAGGGTTCCCTTATCAGTGAATTCCTAGGGCTTTTGTCCACGTGACTTTGCTTTTAAGAGCAAAACAGAGATATTGCAATGCTTGAACTGACTGTTCAAACTTTTCCGATATTCTTCTTTCCAGAATCCTATGTAACACAATGTGTGTTGGCTGACGATCATACCACATCCTTTCTAGTAAGATTCCTTTCTATAAGAGTTTTCTTTGGACCACAAAGATTATTGCGATAAGTAAAGTGCACAACTTTACCACAATGCTTACATGTACAGGGTTTCCATACACTATGATTTTTTTGTGTGTGATTATAAAGACTAATGATACATAGAAAGGATTCACCACATGGGATACATTCAGTGTCTTTCAAGTATGCATTTCTTATGACTTAAGAGATGGCTGGGATGTGCAAATGCTTTACCATACTGATGGCATTCATAAGGCTTCTTTCCAGTATGTGTTCTTATATGACTTTTAAGCACATGTGTTGGAAAAATTTTATGACTTTGATTATAATCATAGGGTCTCTCTACAGTATGTGTTCTTTTATGATGTATCAGATGGCTGTGTCATGTAAAAGATTTACCACATTGCTTACATCCATAGGGTTTCTGCCCACGAGGTGTTCTATGATGAGACTAGAGAGTACTGACACGGGAATATGCTCTACCACATTGATTACATAATAGGGTTTCTCTCCAGTATGTGTTCCTTTATGACATACTAGAGTGCTGTGATGTGAAAAAGCTTTACCACATCGATTACATACATAGGGTTTTTCTCCAGTATGTGTTCTTATATGTATTTTAAGCTGAGCATTCCTTCCAAATGCTTTACATCATTGATAACATTCATAGGGTTTCTCTCCAGTATGTGTTCTTATATGTTTTTTAAGAAGAACATTACTTGCAAATGCTTTACCACATTGACTACATACTTATGGTTTCTCTCCGGTATGTGTTCTATGATGATAATGGAGACTGCTGACACATGAAAATGCTCTACCACATTGATTACATTCATAGGGTTTCTCTCCAGTATGGGTTCTTTTATGACACACCAGAGTGCTGTTTTGTGAAAAAGCTTTACCACATTGATTACATGCATAGGGTTTCTCTCCAGTATGTGTTCTTATATGTATTTTAAGCTGACCATTACTTGCAAATGCCTTACCACATTGATTACACTCATAGGGTTTCTCTCCAGTATGTGTTAATATATGACTTTTAAGCCACCCATGTGTTGTGAAAGCTTTACTACATTGATTACATTCATAGGGTTTCTCTCCAGTATGGGTTCTTTTATGATACACCAGAGTGCTCTTTTGTGAAAACGCTTTACCACATTGATTACATGCATAGGGTTTCTCTCCAGTATGTGTTCTTATATGTATTTTAAGCTGACCATTACTTGCAAATGCTTTACCACATTGATTACACTCATAGGGTTTCTCTCCAGTATGTGTTAATATATGACTTTTAAG
The DNA here is from genome assembly GCF_943737965.1 of Phodopus roborovskii. Classification (NCBI taxonomy): domain Eukaryota; kingdom Metazoa; phylum Chordata; class Mammalia; order Rodentia; family Cricetidae; genus Phodopus; species Phodopus roborovskii. The sequence continues at coordinate 69,548 of NW_026126733.1, read as the reverse complement.
CCACCCATGTGTTGTGAAAGCTCTACTACATTGGTTACATTTATAGGGTTTCCCTCCAGTATGGGTTTTTTTATGATATACCAGAGTGCTGTTTTGTGAAAAAGCTTGACCACATTGATTACATGCATAGGGTTTCTCTCCAGTATGTGTTCTTATATGTATTTTAAGCTGACCATTACTTGCAAATGCTTTACCACATTGATTACACTCATAGGGTTTCTCCCCAGTATGTGTTAATATATGACTTTTAAGCCACCCATGTGTTGTGAAAGCTTTACTACATTGATTACATTCATAGGGTTTCTCTCCAGTATGGGTTCTTTTATGACACACCAGATTGCTCTTTTGTGAAAAAGCTTGACCACATTGATTACATGCATAGGGTTTCTCTCCAGTATGTGTTCTTATATGTATTTTAAGCTGACCATTACTCGCAAATGCTTTACCACATTGATTACACTCATAGGGTTTCTCTCCAGTATGTGTTAATATATGACTTTTAAGCCACCCATGTGTTGTGAAAGCTTTACTACATTGATTACATTCATAGGGTTTCTCTCCAGTATGGGTTCTTTTATGACACACCAGAGTGCTGTTTTGTGAAAACGCTTTACCACATTGATTACATGCATATGGTTTCTCTCCAGTATGTGTTCTTATATGTCTTTTAAGGTGACCATTACTTGCAAATCCTTTACCACATTGTTTACATTCATACAGCTTCTCTCCAGTATGTGTTCTTTTATGTTTTTTGAGATTACTGCATAGGGAAAAGACTTTACCACATTTTTTACAGTCTTGTGTTTTCTGTCCCGTATGCGTCCTAATATGTCTTTTAAGCATAGTATGTCTTGCAAATAATTTACCACATTGACTACATTCATAGGTTTTCTCTACCATTTGAGTTCTTTCACAGAGTTGGAAGAAACTGTGACATTCAGAGACTTCACCATACTGAAGACATCTATATGGTATCTCTCCAGTATGAAATTTTTCCAGCCTTTGAAGATGCCTGTAACATAAAAAGTTTTTCACACATTCATTGCGTATATTCACAGGATAAACAACCTTATGGCTTCTTTCATTCCAGCAAGGATAATTAGCACATGTAAAACTTTACCACATGCATGATATTAAGAAACAGTATATTTATAAAATAAATTTATAACTTGGCCAATTGTGAACAAGAATCCGATCTTAAGTTTTACATTTATAATGCTTCCCTCATGAGGTGTTGTTTTGTTTTCTTTGAAGATACTTGTGATTCAGAGTAAGAGCTTTTATTTCACGGGCCACATTTATGGCATCTATTTACATGAGAATTCTCACATAATTGAAAAGGACTGAAAACAACTCAGAGCTTTAACATACTTATTGCATTTATCAGTTTTTCCACAGTATGAATTATACTTCATTGGCCAAATATACCAGTAAAAATGGAAGCATTCACCCATTCCAATTGTCATTGGGATTTACTTCAGTGGGAGTTTGTTCATATCTTTCAGATGATGTTGGAATACTACTAAATTTTAAACTTCTTTCACACTCAACAAATATCCTCAAAGTGGGGGCTAGTAATCATCTTTCATTTCTTCTCAATGTCCTAAGAGAGAGACGTATGTTGCTTCTTTCTACATTCTAAATTCACATGGCTTGCATTTAGAGTATCATATCGTCTTTATTTTTCCCTACGTTTTCTGATACAGAATATCTCTGTGTAGGCCTGGCTAGCCTCGAACTCACTTTGTAGATCAGGCTGATCAGAAACTTAAGAGATCCACCTTGTTCTTCATCAATAATGCTGGAATTAAGGGCATGGGTCACAACTACCTAACTCAACATATGATATACTTATTAAAGTAAGAATAACAAAGAAAAAGTTTCCACTTTGCACTCATGCAATTTGATTTTCTTTTGCTCACAGACATGTGTGTCAGGGATTAAGGTTTCTCCACAAAAACCTTCTTGATACTCATGAACTGACCCTTTCTATATACATAGCAAAGTCACAAATATAGAAGTAATGCTTGATTAACTATACACATTTTTCTTAGAAAGTCTTGGACATATAATTATCACCTATACAAGAAATATATTGTTTAAAATATCTGAATATTATTAAACTCAACAGACTGGCATATCTGTATCATAGATCTCCAGGTGCTATAATTCAAATGGTGGTATCTGTGAAGGCATTGTTTCCTTCTCTTTTTACATGAATACCTTGCAAACACAGAAGAGCTACCTTTCACTGAGGTACATGGTTTTGTTAGAAAATGAGAACCATCACTATACTTTAAGCTGTGGTTTTTTCAACTTTGATCTTCTTAATTTTTTTTTTAATTCTTTTTGTGTGTCTCTTCAATAAAATTTCCAGAATACATTAAAATATCTTCAGAGCCAAATTTGCATAAATTTACACGTGAAAATTTACCTTCTATGTCTTCTAGAATTTGGACAATGATCTTCCATGTTATGGTCATCCCAAATGTAGCCTGAAATAACAGAAAGCATACAATGTATTATTGTAAATTGTACAAAACTTAAATTAATAACTTTAGTGAACCTTAGAACCATGCTTCATTCAACCAAGTTTCCTTTTCCTCAATCAAAATTACAGAATAGTATCAATAACCAAGAAATATTTGGTCCCTTATTTTAAAACATGAAGGAAATTTCAATCTTACCTGTATCAGTGAGGTTCCTGTAGGTGTCCAGCATCACATCTCTGTAGAGACATTTCTGAGAAGGATTTAACAAAGCCCACTCTTCCTGAGTGAAATGGATGTACACATCGTCATAGGTCACTGCAACCTACAATAACCCAAACATGTTTGACAAAGAAATATGATACTCACAATGTAAATATAAACAACTTTGACAACATACTCATGTAAGTCTGGAGCCTTGCACACTTATTTCATGACATGGACATTATAATGCATTCACATGATCCATTTAGTAGGAAACTGAATAGGAGGTTCACATGCGACATTTCTTGGCCCTTTAATTAGCATATAGCCCTGAGAAAGAAATCCCTATAAACAGACATAAAGGAAGTGGCAAGCTACCAGAACAACACTACTGAGAACACATCAGAAATAAATTGTACAATAGGCACAGCCTATCACAGAAATACTGAAGGACGTTGAAACAACATCTGTCTTTGTTAGGTTTTCATTGCTGTTAAGAGATACCATGGACCAGGGAAACTCTTACAAAGAAAAGTTTTAATTGAGGTGTCACACTTAGAATTTCAGAGCTTCAGTTAATCATCATGGCAGCAGGCATGTCAGCATGCGTGCTGCTGCAGTCCTTGATGTTATAGTCCTTACAGCATTACTCAGAGGCAACAGGGAGTTGTCTGACACACTGGGCAGTATTCTGCGAATAAGAAACCTCATGTCTGATCCTACAATGATGTGATTCTTCTAACAGGGAGAAGGCCACTCCAACAAAGCCACACCACATCTTCTTTCACTAGTGGGAACTCACAGAATATTCACTTACAGCTGGAGGACATTCATGTCAACAAACTGGACCCTCTGAAAGTAGTAAACACTTAGGTGACTTGATCTGTTAGGGGGCCCCTGAAAGTGAAACCATGATCCATCCCAGTTGCTTGAACTGTGTTTTTGGAATCCGCACCCTATAGTGAGATACTTTGCTCAGTCTTGATAAACAATAGAGTGATTTGGTCCTTCCTCTGCTTTGTATGCCAGACTTTGGTGAGTCCTGAATGAGGGCATTACCCTCTCTGACTACTAAAGGGTGGAAGGGAAGGGAGAGAAATTGGAGAAGAAGATGGGGAGGAAGGGAGTGTATGGTATGTAAAATGAAAATAAAACTTTAAATGAAACTTAAAAAATGAAGCATTACATTATTAGAATCATGTACTAAAAGTGACTGGTTTTGCACTCATTGTTTTTTAAGTAACAAAGATTTTGAAAACAAATTCATTCCTAGTTTTTGTATATTCAGATTGTGTGTGAGAGATGTTTCCCATGTGTACTTATTACATACCATAGTAGAGGTTGTCAGAAACACTGCATCTGGTGGTGAGGTTGTATTGAGCCTAGAATTTTGGGTTTGGGGGTATGAACTCAGGTCATCCCCAAGTAGAATATGTGCTGTGCCACCATCCAAGACCCATTGAACTTTTTAGGAAAAACAGTAAATGGCATTTCCAGATTGAAAACAATAAGAATAACAGAGAGTACATGAAGAGAAAAGTAAATGACCAATGAGAACTTGGTGAGTTAATATTTATATTCTGTATGAGATAAATTTGCCACATTAACTGAATACAGTGCAAATTATATTCCTGACACTTTATAAGAGTATATCTGATTCGAAAGATTCAGGAAAATGGGAAACAGTTAGAATCTCTGGAGGATTACGAAAAACATAGTACATATATTGACACAGCATGGCTTCTATACCTAATATAAACATGCAGTGATTGAGAGGTGTACAATATTTGGGAAAGAACAAAGAGAGGAGGTGAAAAAGAAAAGAACAATAAGAGGTAAATACTGCCAACTTTACTCTCAAAAATACAAGGGAAACTCATCCAGATAAACTTAGATCTTGAGCAATGTTACTCAGCTTCCCATGATTCTATGTGTTCAGAACTTAAATACATAGACTCATACAAAACTCAAAAGGATATTTACACTGTTCGGTTTCTGACACTCCAGCTATTGATACTTGTTACTAATAGAGACACCCCACAGTCTAGAGCTTTCTATACGTATGGGGTAATCTCCTGCTATGATTCAGAGAATTATATTTTCATTTAATGAACAGTGTTACAAATTAATGAGTTCTGTTTATTAAATATATCCATAAATATAATTGGTATCCACAAATAATTTTTTTAAGAAGCTTGGTCCCAAAAACCGACTGAGGACATACAGTCACTTAGTGTAAGAAGGAGTAATCAAGATGACAGAAGGGCATTGCCCATAGACATAAGAAATAAATTAAGAAATATGTGTGCAATGACAAATTGTGTTCATTTCTGGCTTATGAGCAAAGAGGAAAGAACCTACAACAGATGGTTACTTTTGTTGTTATTGTTGGGATTTTTTTTTTTGAGACAGAGATTCTCTTTGCAATAAATGTACTAGCTGGCCCAGAGCCTGTAAGACATTCCAATAAAGTCACGTTCTATACACATAGAGAGATATGTTCTACCAATCCTACTCTAACAGAAAACATCGAGTAATGCAGCTGTTTCCTCACCTTCCTACTGAGGAACCTGTGTTGGTTCACCATAGTCCTCATAGATAAAGACATTTTTCTCAGCCACATTCTTTGAGTATTCAGCTTATCATGCAGATGACACTTGTTATTATTATTCACTTCTCAAGAATTTGACTCTAATTTCAGGAATAAAACTCCAATACAATTGACCAATATCCCTGGCGTCTGTCAGGAGAAAATTGTATCATCTTGTTTGTAATATTGCTCATGCCTTTCTCTCATGGTTTTCTGAGGTACCTGTAACAACCAGGTAAAAAGTCCCCTCAGGTCTCCTGACCTCAGCAAGATAGCACAGAACAAACATCACTTGTGTCCTAAAAAATTTCCCTATATTTTAATATTCTGGGGAGTCTTCCATCTGTTTAATAAGAGAATCATTTCAGTCAGCATTGTACAATGGTCTGAGCAAGCTCTACACATTATGTGGAGGAAGAAAGAGAGATTGAGTCTGTGCATGCAGGAAGAGAGCTGGACCATTTAATGGTGACATGAGGAAGCGACATTGAAATTTGTGTCTGACTATGCAGTGGTGGCTGTCGTCTTTGATTCCAGCACTCAGGAAGTAGAAGAAAGTAGATTTCTGTGAGTTTGAAGACAGTCTGGTCTACAGAGTAAGTTCCAGAACAGCAGGGTCACACAGGGTAACTGTGTATCAAACACCAAAAGAAATTAATTAATTAATTAATTAATTAATTAATTGAACAAGTAATGAGAAAAATCTACTAGAACGTGACAAAAACAAGATTAATAATTATAAGGAGTATGTTTTTTCCGCCTGCCGCCGCTGGTCTTGTCCCGCCGCCATGCCACCAGCCCCAAATACTACACAGAGACTCTGTATTCGATACAATACTGTTGGCCTGGTTACTTGTTTCTTATTGGCTAGCTCTGTCTTAATTATTAACCCATTTCTGCTGATCTATGTATTTCTCTTACCGGGGAGCCGGAGGCATACTGCTTTCTTCAGACTCTCCATCTTGACTCTCCTTACTACTTCCTATTTCCTCCTTGTCTCCTAGTCCCTCCTACCTTCCTTTCCTATTGGCCAACAGTGCTTTATTATTAACCAGTATGAGAAACATATAGAGAATGACATCTCCCATCAAATAATAATAATTAGGAAGGAATTGACCAGCACAGTTTACTGAGTGAGTTCTTGCACAGCAGGGACCAACAGGGAAATTCTGTCTCAAAAAAAAAAAATCAAAAAACAAAACAAACAAATAAGTTCCTGTTCGTGCAGATCTCTGAAATGTCTAGGTCTAGAGTAGAAGCCAGGGGCAAAGGAGGTTCGGGGCTTTCTGTGTGTATAAGAAAACTCTTCCCTTGAGAAAGAGCTCTTGTCACTCAAGCCTCACTAGACAACCAGGGACACTAAGCAACCCTGCCAGTTTCAGGTCTTGAAGGAGACTTCCAGGAGCCATGCTGCAGGCTTGGTTTTATATCAGAACAGGTGCCAGAGGAGTGATTGCTGCTCTGTGAGTGCTGCTGTGGGGAATTTATTGGAGAGCATGGATAAGCACAGAACATGAGGTATGGTAAGCAAGGGGGTGGGGAGGGTGGGGTGGGTATTCATGAAAGTCGGTTTGGCAGGCCCTCCAGGAGGAGGCTAGACTGGAGTATGCTGCCACATTCAGTGTTCTGCTAGGCCATTGTGGTCCTAGCAGCTTCCCTGACCAGGGTATTGCCTATGAATACTTTACATTTTTCTTCGAAAATACACAGGATGCTCAATGTAATTATGAAAACACAGTACAAAAACTGACACAATATGACTTTTATACTTACCACAAAGTTACAACAATAAAAATATGAACAATATTTGTAAAATAATAAAAGAAATAGAATAACCCAAGAACAAAGGCCAGAAAATATCATCAACTATTAATATAAAGTACAAAAGAAAGTTTGCTAGGAAAAGTTTGATCTTGATCAATGTTATCCAAATACCTATGAAACCATGTGTACAGAGATTAAATAATCAGACTTCAACACCCCAATTAAATCAACCCAAAGTAACCATTCAACACTTTTGACCCTGCAGCTATGGATATCTATTCCAAAGACAGGAGGTCCCTGCTCTAGAGCTCTCTATGCAAAAGGAGCTCATCATCTGCTATGACTCTGGAGCCATCCCCACTGATGCCCATTCCACAAATAACATGGAAGAATATTTTAAAATCTGCTTTCCTGCCACATGTTAGATGGCCCAACATTAGGACCCTGACCTAACTCGCTACCCAAAACCATACCCACCTGAGAAATCTCTGCAGAACAGGGACTCCTTTTGTCCCCTGGAATTAAATTTCATGTAACATGTCTTATAAGGGGAGGTAGCATAGATTTAAAAACATTATGATCTTGTATGGCTTATAGACATACAGATCATCATTTTTTTAATGCTTTCTAAAATATTTAGAAGACAAACCTGAAAGTGGAATGGAATATACAGAACTTCAAGAAATAAGACTTCAGTTTTCCAGTGTCAGCCACCACTGCACACAAACGGCATTGCATGCATGTGCATACTGGACAGTTATGTAATATGCAGCACATCCTCCCATGCCAGGGCTACAGAGTCTCTAGCAAACCAAGAAGCACATGAATGGGAAGACTCAGAAGACAGGGGCAATTGCCCAGGTTACCTCATGGATGAAAAGAACCAGTCTGTCTCAGAGTCCATACAAATCATTCCAGAAATGGCAGCTGAGCATACCTGCTTTAAAAATCCTACACTTAAAATGGTGTAACCTGTGTTCTTCCTTAAATCTCAATAGGGCAGAAGGAAAAGGGAGTCCTGGAAAGAAGCCTTTTCAGAGTCCCAAATTGGCTGGGACCACACAGTTTGACCTATAATTTTTGCAGCCCCCCTACCAGGGGATCAGAAGTCAATGACTCATGTTGCAGAGTCCTTGTAGCTCTGCACTACCTACCCAGGAGACAGGGGCCTAGTCAAGAAAGTTTGTGTTTTAGTATACATTCTTCTACTGTCCTGGAACACAAACTGCTCATTGGGAAAATCACAGTGTCTTTTGTGTGCACATTCTATTACACACTTATTGTTCATGGCTTTTAACTCTTGACCACATAGTTGGGCATGAAAACTTCAAATGTTCACTGTTTTCAGTGTGTAAATCCTGTTTAAGAAAAGCAGGCTGTGAATTGGAAAATAATGAGGAATCATGCTAGGGCTTGGGGGCAGAAAAGAGTATGTGGATATGATGCAGTTATGTTCTAAAAAAAAAATATTTTGAAAAGCTGGAAATCGCTTCATGGTCATGTGCTCCAGAGACTAGGGGTTTCTCTTAGAGCACAACAAGGATTTCTCAAAACTTTTCTCTCAGACTGTACATCTACAACCACAAAAAGTAACAGTCCTGTTACCTAGTCCACAACAGTTCACCCGGACCTGTTTTGGCTGAATACTGTAACTATAGCAATTTGTATTCACGTTACGGTCTCTCTCCATCCAGATTCTTGATAGCCCTTATCCATGGATTCCAAGAAACTACCCACTGGGACAATTATGGATTATCTAGGAATGATTATCTAATTCTACATTGCTCACCTCGACTACTGATAAAGGAGGAAATCTCAGCCTCCACCCTGCCTGTCACATTCTGCACTGTGACTCCACCAGTATCAAAGTGGGTCATGTACTCAATTCTTGCATAAATCCCGCTTCATTTATATGTTGCCACAATAATCAGACATGTAAGGAGTTCACTCATTTTCTGGTCTATTTTACTTCTCAGTGACAAGTCAAAGGCCAGACTAGAAGGACATGTAGGATTTTCTTCCCAGCACTGTCAAGGAGAAGCGGGATGAGGAGTTCAAAGCAATTCTCAATAGCTCAGCATATGAAAAGCCAAAGTTACAAGAGACTTTGCTCTAATCAGAAATCAATCATCAACATCACTTGAGAAAAGGAATTAAATAAGTAAAATCTAAGAAAGAGGAGTACAGCAAAATAGAGATAAAAGCATTAATATGTTTAAAAAAGACATTTAAAAAGATACCAATATCTGGGTGGTGGTGGCACATGTATTTAATGCTAGTGCTCAGGAGGCAGAGGGAAGCCTATCTCTGTAAGTTCAAGATCAGCCTGGGCTACAAGATCTAGTCTGGGGCAGGCTCCAGAGCCACAAAGAAATTGGGTCTCAAAAAAAATAAAAAAAAAAATAAATAAATAAATAAATAAATAAATAAAAGAAATCTATAAAAATGATACCAGGGGTTAAGCACTGGGACAGAGGGTGGAGCCAACAGTCCACCCTACTTCGGAGACTTCTAGGAGCAACTCTGAACAAAGGAGACCTGACTATCCATGCGGGACCACCCGTAATTTCCACTGGCTTGGTCTCTGACCCCGCCTCCAGTCCTCTGCTGGAGTCCCGGGGCCCTCCCAGATATCCGCCTATCTCTGTGGGTCCACTCAGAGTTCCTGCAGGCAAGATCCTTGACCACCAAATCCTGGCCTCTGCCAAAGAATGAGGTCTCAGCTGGAGAGCGCCAGTTTCCAGGGAGATCCCACCATCCTGCAAAACCTTCTCAAGTTCCAGCTCAGCCCTTGCCCTCTTCCGCCAGCTATTGGCCAGAGCTATTGGCCAGAGCTATTGGCCAGAGGACCACTGTGAGTACCTGCTGGCATCTTCTTCTGGATCCTCATCCTTGACCCCATCCCTGGATCCCGGTCTGTGGAGAAACCTCCTAGAGAGCTTGGACCACACAGAGCTACAGATATTGAATCTCAGACCCACATAAGCCCATCGGGGAAGTACCATAGAGAGAGGGGGGGAGACACCACCAACACCTACTGGAAGAAGCTATGGGAAGAAGGCAATACAAGAGAACACCTAACAACAGAAAGACAAACATGACACCACCAGAATCTAGGGAATCTACACCAACTAGAATGGAACACAACAACAAAGCAGAAGAAGCAGAAGGGTACGACTTAAAAATTACCATCATAAAAATGATAGAGGCCCTCAAAGAAGATGTGAGAAAATCCCTTAAAGAAATGGAGGAAAAAACAACCAAAAAAAGTGGAAGAAATGAACAAATTTCTTATGGAAAGGACAGAAAGCCAAGAAAAAAACAATTAACCAGGTGAAGGAAACAGTTCAAGACTTGAAAACTGAAATTGAGAAAGTAAAGGCAACACAAACCAAAGGAATGCTGAAAATTGAAAAGCTGGGCAAAAAATCAGGAACTACGGACACAAGCATAACCAATAGAATTCAAGAGATGGAAGAGAGAATCTCAGGCGTACCTGTGTAGAACATGCTAAACTTGATTCACATTGATGTACTTGCCTGTGCCTCCTGAGTGCTGTGATTAAAGGCGTGGACCACCACAACCTGACTCCTAAAACAGATTTTGCATTCGACATGTTTTGCCATCTTTAAGTTCTTTCAATGACTGACTCCAGCTTATAATTTCAGGAATTTAAATAGTGACAGGTTACTGCTCGTTGGGCTAGTAAGGCAATATAATCCTTCAACACAAAAGATAGCACCATAATTATTTCATAGTACAGGAGGAACATGAAACAGCAGATCACACTTTACTGACAGGTCCTTAGGAAGAAGTGCCAGAAGATGAGAAAAGTAGGGAAGGCAGAACAAAGAAAAGATGCAAGCTTGGTCAGGGAGGTTTTCCTGAAGCTGTGTCTTATTCCGAGTAAGCTTATTGTGAGGAATAGTGTCTTGTATACTACTCCCATGTGGAAATGGAAGGAAGTAGGGGGCTTCTAGGAAGTCAACAGGAGTTACCATTCAAAGGGACAAAGAGAATGCTACTCAAATAATGCAGTGCAGGGGGAACAAAGGGAATCCCAATGACATTACTAGCTAAGACCTCAGTTGTGATGGGCCCAATAACCAGAGCTCAATGTAGTGGGAAGAGTTGTGTTCTTGGGATCTGAAGCAAGCCTCCACAAAGGCCCTGGTCATACACAATTGCACTCTCTCCCAAGCATCTTCCTTGTTTCAAAGGATGAACACCTAAGACTAGAACCCTGAGGCTGTTATTTGCTCTGACAAGCACTTTCCTGTGTTTCAGATGGAGCTATGTTATTTCTTCATGAGTGAGGCCCTAGACAAAAATTCTCGCTTGCTCAGAGCAGCCAACAACACATCACTATTTTCCTTTTCAAACACTTGTCACATGGGCTCATCTTGCTCATATGACAGCCATGATTTTCTCAAGAAGAAAATGGATGTTTATGGCACACGAGGTCCTAATGTTCATTGTGACCCAGTAATGCACCCTTGAACAGCTTGTAAAAGCCTTCCTCCATGGAAAGGAGATGGGCATTGGGGCTGTTTGTAAATCAGTGCTTAGTCCATTGCCATGATTTGGAGCAAAATATCTGGAATATCCTGGAGAGCAAATGCATATTTCAGCATCCTAATCTCTAACATGACTGGTTAGCATGAAACTCATTTTTTTTTTTATTTTAGTGGCAGCACTACCTCAGCTAAATTCCCTTGAGAGACTAACTATCCACCAAGAATTGGTAAACCTTTATATCAACAATTCCCATCTGCCACAAAAGAGCTCAACGGTGGAGTGTGTTCCAACACAAGAATATCAAATATACATGTCTTTATTGGCACTTGACTTTAACCTAGCACTAGGGAGGCAGAGACACACAGATCTCTGTAAGTTTGGGGCTACCCTGCACTACATAGAAAATTCTAAATCAGGCTGCAAAGCTACAAGGAGAAATCCTATTTCAAAAAATTACACACACACACACACACACACACACACACACACCACACATTAAAGAAGAATTAAAGAATATCATTTAGATCATGCCCAAAATTAACTCTAAGTATGGATATTCCCTTAGCCTAGACACAAGGGGGAGAGCCTGGGCTAATGCTCAAATGACTTGACAGATTTTGATGATCCCTTCTGGAAGACCTCAGCCTCCCTGAGTAATGCATGGAGGATAGGATGGGAAGGTCGCTTGGGGGAATGGGATGATGAGATGGAACTGGGATATATGTAAAATAAGATCTTTTATTTATTTTGTTTTAAAAACAGAAGAAAAGCAATTTTGATGGCAAATGATAAAAAAAAAAAATGATAGTAACTCCTCATGGATCTGACCCCTAAACTTTAGATGTGAAGGGCAGAACTTCTAGAAGGTGCTGGACAAACAGAACCTCTTCTTGTTTGGTAAATTGCCATCCCTGTGCTCCAATAGAATAATGGACCTGACTACAGAAAAGTTTCTACACAATGCTCTGTGATGGAAATCCTTTCCTCAAAGGCTACCATGAATGCACTTCCCAGATAGTGAAATCAACAACTAACTTATCCACCATCATGGAGCCCTCATCTAGTACCTGTTGAAAACAGAAGCAAACACCCATAACTAAACACTGAGTCAAACTAGAATCCGATAAAGAGGGAGAGGACAATACCAGGTTGCATAAACACATAGAGACAGCTGCCCTGAACAAGGAGGAGATAAGGGGCCCCTAGACTGATAGCTGGATATCAAGAATGGAACTAACTCAGACCCCCTGAATATGGGTCTCAGACAGAAGGCATGAGCAGTATAAGAGACCTCAGACAGTGTAACCAGGATGTATCCCTTGCACAAAAGGACCTTGGACAAATCCCCCATGGAGCATACTGCCTTAACCTAGAGACAAGACAGAAGTCCTACTCTGTTGGGAGCTGGCCTTGAGTCACATCCTCTTGCAGAATTACTTACACATTAAAACTCTAATTGAACCTTATCTTGGTAAAACAGAAAACTGCTTAAAAAAAGCAGTCTGTTCCATTCAACCCAGGAACTGAGATGAGCCAAGACGCCAGGAACTGAGATAAACAGACATTTATGTACCAGAGCACCAAAGTCAGCAAAGTTACCCCTCCCCAATTCCTCCCTGCATCTAATTGTTATTAATTTAAAGGATTGCTTCTTTTCCATTCTTCTGCACTCCCAAGTTAGCCCCAGGTTTGCATTTAGCCTTCCTTCGATTCAATTTCTAATGGGAAACACACCCGTCACATTCAATGGGTGGTGCTCTCCCAAGGAATGGCTAAAGTCCTACAATATGCCAGGCTTATGTGGCTGCTTGCCTGGATCCTATCAGGTAGAGGTTTTCTAATCTTTACATTATCCATTATATGGATGATATTCTGCTGGCAGCGCCTGCTGAGGAGAGATGTCTTAAAGTGTTTGCTACATGACAGGAACTCCTGAATATTGCGGTAAATAAGGATCAGGATAAACAAATAGGCCGAATAGATGTTTATTCAGGGAGAAATAACTTACAACCTAGACAGATGAAGACCAGGAAATTCAACCCGATCCTCTCCTGTCCGAGTCACGCCAGAAAGAGAGAGCACCTTCCTGGCCCCCTCCGACCTCCTTCCTCAGGTCACCTCCGCCCATCGCTCCAACCCCCAATGGGCGTGGTCAGTGCTACACCTGAAGGCTCATGGATTTACTTTGGCTCGAGAGAATATTCAAAAGAAACCTCCTTACACATACCTAGGCTATCGAATCCAACAGACTGTCCTCCACCTTCAAAGACTCCAAATTGATTGTTCAAATTTAAAAACTCTTCACAATTGGCAAAAAAGTTTTTGGTAGATGTTCAATGGATCCACCTCTCTCTCCATTAAAATGGGGAGCTTAGACCAATATATAATATTCTTCCAGGGGATCCAGCTCAGACCTCTCCCAGACAAATTACACCAAGGCCAAAGAGGCCATCCAATTCTATTAAAAAGCATTGAAAAAGCCCATCTTTGGCACCTAGATTATGAACAGCTTTTTGTTGTAGTTATACTTTCCTCCAGTTTTTGCAAAAATGGCCTTATATATTGGATTCATTTCCAGCCTCCCCTAAGAAGGTGGCGTCATCATCAAAATAGGAATAGTCTAAGAAAAGTGTTTGGTTTAACTACAGAGACTGCTCAACAGATTGTCAAACACTGTGATATGTGCCCACATTATTTACCAGTAACAGACACTTATGGTCTAATATTTATGTCCCATTCAACCCAGGAACTGAGATGAAATAAGACACCAGGAACTGAGATAGGCAGACATCTAGGGTCTGATATTTTTGGCCTGGGAAAATACCAGAGCCCCAGAGTCAGCACAGCTACCCCTTCCCATTTCCTCCCTGCTTTGCTTTAAAAACCCCTCTTTGTGCCTAATAAAGTTAGACCTTGACAAAGATTGCATGGTCTCGTTCCTTCTTTCTCTCCCATTATTTTCAGGTTCTAGCCCACCTCGACCCACGAATAACTAGGCCCCGCTGGTCGGGGCATTGGTGTTATTGTTGGTTTTGTTTGTTTGTTTTGAGACAGAGATTCTCTGTGCAATAAATAGCCTTAGTTGTCTTAGGAATATCTTGGTAGACCATGCTGGCCTTGGTCTCACATAGATCTACTTTCCTGTGCCTCCTGAGTGCTGGGATTAAAGGTGTTAACCACCAAAATCTCATTCCTAATACAGATTTTACATTCCATGTATGTTGCCTTAAGTTCTTTCAAATTCTGACTCCAGCTTATACGTTGAGAAATTTATAAAGTGACAGGATACTGCAAGTTGGGCCAGTAAGCAATATAAGCTTTCAATAGTTAAGATAGCACCATAATTATTTCATAGTACAGGAGTAACGTGAAACAGCAGGTCACATTTTACTGGCAGGTCCTAAGGGAGAAGTGTCAGAACATTAGAAAAGAAGGGAAGGCAGAACAAAGAAATGTTGAAAGCTGGGATAGGGAGTTATTGCTTAAGCCATGCCATATTCTAAGTATGTTTCTTATGAGGAATAGCTTCTTGCATACTACTTCTATGGGAAAATGGAAGGAAATGGCAGACTCTAGGAAGTCAGCAGGAGTTACCATTCAATGGGACAAACTCAGGAGAAGGATACCCAAAAAGTGCAGTATAAGAGGAACACAGGGATTCCCAAAAACTTTACCAACTAAGCCTCCCAGTGGCCATGGGCCACAGCTTCATGTGGTGGGAAGAGTTTTGTTCTCATGATTTGAAGCAACCCCTCCACAAAGAACCTGGTGCCAGAAAATTGAATTTTCTGCCAAGCATCTTCCTTGTTTTAAAGGTAGAGTTCTACTTTATTCTTGGTGGCTCAAGATCTGATGGAAAAATGCTCATTCTAGAAACCATGGGTGTTATTGGCTCTGGGTTTCAGAAGGATCTATGTTCCTTCTCCATGAGCAAAGACCTAAACAGCAAGTCTTGCTTGATCTGTCCAGCTCTCAACACATCTCTGTTTTCTTTTCAAAAAGTTGTCACCTGTGCTCATCTTGCCCATATGACAGAGCTATGATTTTCTCTAGAATAAAATGGATGTTTATGGCACATCAGCACATAATGCTCTTTGGAACCCAGTAATGCAACCTTGTACAACTTGTAAAAGCCCTACTCAATGTTATGGAGGTGGTTCTTGGGGGTTTGTAAATCGTTGGTTTCTCCATTGCCATTGTTTGGAGCCAAATGTCTGGAGTATCCTGTTGAATAAATTTCTATTTTTCCATCCTATTCTGTAACATGCCTGGTTAGCACACAACTCACTTTTTTATTTTTTAATTTAGGGGCAGCACTATCTCAGCTAAATATTTTTTTATGACTCTCTATATTGCAAGAATTGGTAAATCCTTTATATCAATAATTCCACTCCTCTACATCACAGCTCAGTGGGAGAATGTAATCCAACACAAGAATGCCATTTACAGATGTGTGTATTTTCCCTTTGTTTTAAACTATCCCTTAGGAAACAGGCAGGCAGTTAACTATGAGATTGGGGCTAGCTTGCTCCACATAGAAAATTCCAGATCATGCTATAAATGAGACTCCATATATATGTTAATTAAGAAAAAGAATGCCATTTAGAACATACACAAAATTAACTCCAAATGTGGATACTCCCTTAGCCTAGAGACAAGGAGGAGGGCCTGGGCCTAATCCAAATGACTTGACAGATTTTGATGAATCCTCCTAAAGAACTCAGCTTCCCAGAGGAATGTGTGGGGGATGGGATGGGGAGGTCGCTGGGGGAAATAGGAGGATGGGAGAGGGAACTGGGATCGATATGTAAAATAAGATCTTTTTATTTATTTTTTAACAACAGAAGAAAAGTTATTTTGATGGCAAAAAATAAATGATAATAACTCTGCATGGATCTGACCCACAAATGTTAGATGTGAAGGGCAGAACTTCTGGAAGGCACTGGACAAACTTTTTGGTAACTTGCTAACCCTTGCACCAAAAGCATAATGGAGCTGACTACAAAGAAGTTTATTCACCATGCTGCATAATCGAAATCCTTTCCTCAGAAGCAGCCCACATGGAAAAATATTCCCAGGCCACACCCTGGTTGGGGAAGCTGCAAGAACCACAATGGGCCTAACAGAACACTGAATGTGGCAGCACATTCCAAACCAGCCTCCTCCTGGAGGGCCTGAGGAACACACTTTCATGACTCCCCATTCTACCCCCCCCCAATCCTGTCACTCACCATCCTGCAGCTTCTGTTCTCCTACATTCCCCACAGCAGCACTCACAGAGCAGCAGTCAATCCTCTGGTGCCTGTTCTGATATAAAAGCAAGCCTGCAGCATGGCTCCAGGAAGTTTCCTTCCAGACCTCAGACTGGAGGGTTGGCTCAATGTCCCTGATTGGCTAATGAGGCTTGAGTGACAAGAGCTCTTCCTCAAGGGTTAGAGTGTGCTTAAAGACACAGCAAGCCCAGCACCTCCTTTGGCCCTGGATTTTACTCTAGACCTAGACATTTTAGAGATCTGCACAAATAGGAACTTATTTGGTTTTTGTTTTTGTTTTTTTTTTTTTTTTAGACAGAATTTCCCTGTGTGGCTCCTGTCATCCTGTGCCTTGATCACTAAACTGTGCCGGTGAATTCCTTCCTAAATATTAATATTAAACTTGTTCTTGTTTTCTAGTAAATTTTTTTTTCATTAACTGTCTATTGTTTATTTATTTATTTATTTATTTATTTAGGTCTTTGAAACGGAGTTTCCCTTTGTGGCCCTGCTGTCCTGGAACTTACTCTGTAGACCACGCTGTCCTCAAACTCAGAGAGATCCACTTGTCTCTACTTCCTCAGTGCTGCAATCAAAGGCAAAAGCCACCACAGCCTAGTCAGACACAGATTTCAATGTCAGTTACCAATGTCACCAATAGACGACCTAGCTCTCTTCCTGCAGTGCACAAGTACAAACTCTCTTTCTCACTCCATGCAATGTGCAGAGCTTGCACCCATCATTACACGATGCAGACTGAAACGATTCTCTTCTTCAACCATAAACACATCTAAACAAAAACAAACTTGCTTTAAGAATAGAGTGTGGAGCTATGCAGTAGTTAGGCATAGATGACAGGCCATGGTGGACCCTTTCATCCCAGCAGTTGGGAGACATAATCAGGTGGATTTCATGGCTGTCCCAAGGTACACCAGATTGATCCAGTCTAAAAGAGAAAGAGAGACAAGTGGTGCTTCATTCTTTTATTCCTGAACTTGGGAGGTAGTTATGGTTGGAGGAAAGAGAAATATAAGGGGAAGAAGACAAAAGTTCATTGTTTTCTGAGGGAAGAATCCTAGAGTCAAAATAGCCCGCCCCTTTGGTCTGAGGATTCAGTAGAAGTGAGAGCTAGGGATTGGCTGCTCTGCTTCTCTGATCTTTCATCATTAATCACATATCTGAATCCAGGTTTTGATTATTAAGAACAACTAGAAGTATTAGGGGCATAGATGTTCAGAACTGAGACTTTGTGTTGATGGATTTCTCCTGATATGAATATGAAATGACCGTCTTCATCTCTTTTGACTAATTTTGGTTTGAAGTGTAACTTGTTAGATATTAGGATAGCTACGCCTGCTTGCTTCTTATTTCCATTTGCTTGGAAAGTATCTTGGTGTAACACTTACCAAACAAATAAAAGACCTATATAATAAGAATTTTGTGACTCTAAGGAAAGAAATTAAAGAAGATACCAGAAATTGGAAAGATTTCCCATGCTCTTGGTTAGGTAGGATTAACATAGTAAAAATGGCAATCTTACCGAAAACAATCTACAGATTCAATGCAATCCCCATTAAAATCCCAGCACAATTCTTCAACGACCTTGGAAGGATAATAATCAACTTTATATGGCAAAACAAAAGACCCAGGATAGCCAAAACAACCCTATACAATAAAATAACATCAGGAGGCATCACCATTCCTGACTTTAAGATCTATTACAGAACTATAGTTCTGAAAACAGCCTGGTATTGGCATAAAAATAGACAGGTAGACCAATGGAATCGAATTGAAAATCCTGATATCAATCCACGCACCTATGAACACCTGATTTTTGACAAAACAGCTAGAATTATACAATGGCGCGAGAACAGCATCTTCAACAAATGGTGCTGGCACAATTGGATGAGGGTGTGTAGAAGGCTGCAGATAGACCCCTGTCCATTTCCATGCACAAAACTCAAGTCCAAATGGATCACAGACCTCAACAGCAAACCAGCCACATTGAACCTCTTAGTAGAGAAAGCAGGAGGTACTCTTGAACAAATTGGTATATGAGACTGCTTCCTGAACATAACCCCAGGGGCACAGAAACTGAAAGCAACAATTAATAAATGGGACCTCTTCAAACTTAGAAGCTTCTGTAAGGCAAAGGACACAGTCGACAAGACCAAACAGCAGCTCACAGACTGGGAAAAGATTTTCACCAATCGTATATCCGACAAAGGGCTGATCTCCAAAATATACAAAGAACTCAAGAAACTAGTCAACAAAACACCAAATAACCCTATTAAAAAAATGGGGTACAGAACTGAAGAAAGAATTCTCAATAGAGGAAATCAAAAAGGCTGAAAGACACTTAAGAAAATGCTCCACATCCTTAGCTATCAGGGAAATGCAAATCAAAACAACTTTGAGATACCATCTTACCCCTGCCAGAATGGCTAAAATTAGAAACACCAATGATGACTTATGTTGGAGAGGATGTGGAGAAAGTGGAACACTCCTCCACTGCTGGTGGGAGTGCAAACTCATACAGCCATTTTGGAGATCAGTATGGCGGTTCCTCAGGAAAATGGGAATTAGTTTACCACAGGACCCGGCAATCCCCGTCTTAGGCATATACCCAAAGGATTCACATCCATGCAACAAAGACATCTGTTCAACTATGTTCATAGCAGCACTATTTGTAATAGCAAAAACCTGGAAGCAACCTAGATGCCCCTCAATTGAAGAGTGGTTAATGAAGATGTGGCACATCTACACAATGGAATACTACTCTGCAGTAAAAAATAATGGTATCTTGAAATTCGCAGGCAAGTGGATGGCACTTGAAGAAACCATCCTGAATGAGGTAACCCAGTCACAAAAAGAGGAACACAGTATGTACTCACTCATATATGGATTTTAGACCTAGATCAAATGATCACCAGCCTATAATTCACATCACCAGATGAACTAGGCTACAAGGTGTATTCTAAGAGATTCATATAAAGTCCCTCACAGAACTGGCAAGGAACAAGTCACCAGAGCTCAGGTGAAGTGAGGGAGGACAGCGAATGGAGAGAGAAGTAGGAGAAAATGAGGGGAAGGAAAGGAAAACATGTGTGACCAGGAATATTGAGCCTGGTTAGGACTAGTAGATAGGAAAGAGAGAGAGACAGAGACAGAGAGAGAGAGAACATAAAAGAGGGAGCCAATATTGGTTTGAAGATAAAATTGAACACAAAGAAAGGCCGAGAGAACTATAAGACTGCTCCCAACTAACAAGTTGAGCTCACGTGGAAAGGCTATCATAAATGTCCTTCCTGGAGAGTGAGATCAACAACTAACTTCTCCATGGAGCCCTCAACTAATGCCTGTTGAAAACAGGATCAAACACCCATACATAAACACTGAGTCGAACTAGAACCCAGATGCAGATGGAGAGGACAAGACCATGCTGCAGAAACACATAGACACAGCTTACCTGAACAAGGAGGAGCTAATGGCCACTAGACTGATAGCTGGGAAGCCAGCATGGGACTGACTCAGGCCCCCCTGATTATGTGTCTCAGCCAGAACGTCTGAGCAGTCAAAGAGACCTCAGACAGTGGAGCCAGGATGTATCCCTGGTGCACAAAAGGACTTTGCGAACATATCCCCCATGGAGGGATAACTGCCTTAATCTAGAGACAGGAGAGAAGCCCTAGTCCCTACTTCACAGGACCTGTCAGATCTACATGACCCCAACTGGATAGCACTCCCCTACATATGGAATTGGGGTGGGGGGATGGGAGGGGAGGGTGTTTAGAGTGCATGTGAGAGGGCAGAGAGAGTAAAAAGGGAGGGAAGGAGGGAGGTAAGGCTGGGGGGAGGGAACGAGGGAGGGAGGGAGGGAGGGAGAGGGAACTGGGATTGACATTTAAAATATTAAACTAAAAAAAAAAAAATGCTTTGACTCCAAAATTTAAGTTGAAGGACAAGTTACTGGGGAAATGGATTTCTATTTTTGTTTCCACAGAAAATGAAAAGATGTGGATTCCTTCCAGACTAATGTGGCTTGATCACACCAGACTGCCTGAAACAGAGTACAAGCTGATCCTACATTCAAAACAGCTGGACAAAACAGCCCTACAGACTACAGCCAGGATATCTGAATCTTCTTCGAATCCCCCAAGACAGCGCCCCTTACCAGCAGGAAGTAGTTTGGAAAGAACGACGCCCAAATTCCCAAATATTGTGTGTAAATGTTTGTTTTCATTTAATTGGACTGTTATATAAAATTAAATAAAATTAAAAAAAAAGAACAACTAGAAGTAGCTTTACAATTTCCAGTGCAGTGTGTCAAAGCTAAATTATAGTGTATAAGATTAGAATTTATGGCAATAATATTCATGGTACTAGTCTTTACCATTTTATCAAGTTTATTGCTATATTTTGTATGTATGAGTTTGAGAGAAAATGGTTTGTATAAGTATATAGGTTACGGGATGTAGATAATTATGTGAAGTTGAATGTCAGTATCTGAACTCTGGTCATCCCCCAAAAGATGTGCTGCGTCTCTTGCCAAGATACACAACATGTTTTTTTCTGATGAGCCAAAACTCTTTCGTGGATTAACAATAAAACCAAAATAAATAAAGAACTAAATAATGGTCTTTAGGAACATGAAGTATCATAATTTAAGATCCTATACATAGTTAAGTTTGTAACATGAAATGAATACAATCCAATGACAATGAACAACAATTAATAACAAAATGGAGATTACAAAGGCACATTAACATTTTATTTTGGAAATACCCAGAATGCTCAATGGAATTAGGAAAACAAGATACACAAACTGATATAATATGACTTTTATACTTACCACAAGGTAACAACAATCAAAATATGTATATTCTTTGTAAAAGAATAAGAGAGATAGAGAGAATAACCCAAGAACAAAGGTCAAAATATATCGACTATTAATATAAAGTACAAAAGAAATTTAGCCATGAAAAGTGTGATCATGACCAATGTTATCCAAATACCTATGCATCCAAGTGTAAAGAGATTAAATAAACACAGACTTCAACACTCCAAATAAATCGATTCAAAGTGACCCTTCAAAAATTTGACCCTGCAGCTATGGATATCTATTCCAAAGACAGGATGTCCCTGCTCTAGAGCTCTCTATGAAAATGGAGCTGATCTTCTGCTATGGCTCTGCAGACCTTTATGCCCCTTTATGGATTCAGGTAAACTAAGCCCCACTGATGCCCATTCCACAAACAACATGGGAGAATAAAATCTGCTTCCTGCCAAGAGATTTAAGCCCAAGATGAAGACCCTGACCTAACTCCCTGTCCCAAACCATACACACCAGAGAAATCTCTGTAGAACAAAGACACAATTTGTACACTGGAATTAATCTTCACTCAGTACAGTATTGTAACTCTTGGTAGCAGAGAGTTAAAAACATTATAATCTTGTATTGCTGATAGACATCCACATCACCACTTTTTACTACTTTCTAAAATATTTATAAGGCAAACCTGAAAGTGGAGTGGAATATTCAGAACATCAAGAAATCAGACCTTCAGTTATCCAGCGTCAGCCCCCACTGCACACCAACAGCATTGCATGAATATGCACACTGGACAGTTATATAATAAGCAACACACCCACCCATGCCAGAGATGTGGAGTCTCCCCCAAACCAAGAAACACATGGAGAGGAAGGCTCAGAGGACAAGGGTAACTGCCCAGGTCACCACATGGACCAAAAGAACCCCAGTCTGTCTCATGGTCCATACAAATTTTGCAGAAATGACATCTGAGCAGACCTGCTTTGAAAACTGTACATTCAGAATGGTGCAACCTGTGTTCTTCCTTACAACTCGATAGAGCAGAAGGACAAGAGAATCATGGAAAGAAGCCTTCTCAGAGTCCAGCATTGTCTGGGACCACTCTGTTGGACCTACAATTTTGCAGCCCACTACCAGGGAATCAGAAATCAATGACTCAGATTTTATAGTCCTTGTAGCTCTGCACAACCCACCCTGCAGATAGTGGCCTATTCCAGAAAGTTTGTGTTTTAGTATACATTCTTCTACTATCCTGTAAGTCAAGCAGCTCATTATGAAAATCACAGTGACCTTTCTGTGCACATATTGTTACATACTCATTGTTCCTGGTCAGCAACCTTTGACCTAATAGCTAGGAAATACTGCAGCCAAATGTATGCCACCTTCCAATATTCACTGTGTTTAATGTGAAACTCCTGTTTAAGAAAAGCAGGCTGTGAATTAGAGAACATTGAGTAATCATAGCAGGGCTTGTGGGCAGAAAAGTGTAAGTGGATATGATGTAGTTATGATCTAAAATAAAAAAAAATATTTTGAAAAGCTGAAAATACCTCCATGGCCATGTGCTCCAGAGACTAGGGGTTTCAATTAGAGCACACCAAGTATTCCTCAAACCTTTTCTCTCAGATTGTACATCCAAACGCAGTAAACATAAAAGTCCTGTTACATAGTCCACAAGAGTACACCCAGACCGGTTTTGGCTGAATAATGTAATTAACACAATTTGGATACATGATAAGGTCTCTCCTCTATCCAGAATCTTGATAGCCCTCATCTGTGGATTCCAAGATACAGCCCACAATTATGGATCTATGGATGTATACAATCCACAATTATGGATTATCTAGGAATGATTACGTAATTCCACATTGCTTACCTCAACTACTGTTGAAGGAGGAAATCTCAGCTTCCATCCTGCCTCTATCTTTCTGCACTGTGACTCCAGCTGTATCCAAGTGGGACATGAACTCAATCATTGCACAAATCCCTCTCCATTTATAAGACACCAAAATAATCAGAGATCTTGGGAGTTCATTCATTTTCTGGTCTATTTTCCTTCTCACTGACAAGGCAAGGGCCTGAGTGGAACGAAGTGTAAGATTTTCTTCCCAGCACTGTACAGGAGAAGCAGGATTAGGAGTTCAAAACTTTGCTCTACACAGAAATCAATAATCAGCATCACTTGAGAAAACTAATGAAATAAGTAAAATCTAAGAAACATAGGAGAGCAGCAAAATAGAGATAAAAGCAGTAATGTGTTTAAAGAAGATATTTAAAAAGATACCAATAGCTGGGTGGTGGTAGCAAATGCATTTAATGCTGGAGCTCAGGAGGCAGATGGAAGCTTATCTCTGTGAGTTAAAGACCAGCCTGGTCTACAAGATATAGTTGTAGCACAGGCGGCAGAGCCAAAAAGAAATGGGGTCTCCAAAAAAACAATAAAGTAGAACACAGGAAAACAATCCAAAAATTCAATGCCAGAAAGAGTTGGTTTTTCAAGAAAATTATCAAGGAAGTCGAACCTTTATTCAAACTAACGAAAAAGCATAGAGAGAACATGGACATTAACAAAATCAGAAACAAAAAGTGGTACATAATGAGTAAATCCAAACAATTTTAAGGTCATATTTTGAAAACCTATATTATCCAAGCTTTGAAAATTCAAAGTATATGAACAAATTTCTGGATAACTATTACTTACCAAAATTAAATCAAGAATAGACAAGCAACTTAATTTGACCTATAACAACTAACATAGTAGAAGTAATAAAGAAAAGCCTTCCAACATAAAAAATCCCAGAGCCAGATGTCTTCTTCAGTGAAGAATTCTACCAAAAATTCATGGAAGATCTATATTAATACTCCTGAAATTGTTCCACACAATAGAAGGTTCATTACCAAACTCTTTTTATGAGGCTACAATCACCTTAATACCTATCCACACAAAGACACAAATAAGAGATAAAATTACAGACCAATATCCCTCATGCATATTGATGCAAAAATACTCAAGAAAATATAGGAAAACCGAATCCAAGATTATATCAGGGAAATCACTGACCATGATGAAGAAGGTTTCATCCTTGGGTTGTAGAGATGGTTTCACATATTAAAATACATCAAATATACCACTACATAAACAAACTGAAAATGAAAAGTCACATGATCATCTCCCTAGATGCAGAAAAACCCTTTGACATATTCAACATCCTTTATGTTAAAGGTCTTGGGGAGATCAGGGATAACAGGAATTTACGTAAACATAATAAAAGCAATATATAGTAAACCCAGAGCAAATATAAAGCTGAATGTAGAGAAGATTAAGGCGATTCCTCTAAAATCAGGAAAAAGACTAGGCTGCCTTATCTCTCCATATCTCTTCATTATTTTACTTGAAGGGCTAGCTAAAGAAATAAGACAAGAAATAAAGATCAAGAGGGATACAAATTGGTAAGGAAGAACTCAAACTTTATTTTCAGATGATATGATAGTTTACATAAGCAACCAAAAAACTCTACCAGGTTCTCCTACATCTGAAAAACACCTTCAGCAAAGTATGAGGATACAAGATTAAATAATAAAAAAAATCTGTAGCCATTCCATATTCAGTCAACAAAGGGGCTGATAAAGAAATCAGAGAAACATCACCCTGCACAATAGCAACAAACATCATAAAGTATCTTGGGGTAACAATTACCAAACAAGTGAAAGACCTACATAATAAAAATATGTGTCTTTAAAGAAAATACCAGAAAATGTAAATATCTCCCAATCTCATGGATAGGTAGAAAAAACATAGTAAAATTGGCAATCTTACCAATAGCAATCTACATGTTCAATGCAATCTCCATTAAAATCCCAGCACAATTCTTCACTGACCTTGAAAGGGTAATAATCTACTTTATATTGAAAAACCAAAGAACCAGAAGAGCCAAAACAACCTGTATAATAAAGGAATTTCAGGAGGCATCTTTATCCCTGACTTTAAGATCTACTAGAGAGTTATAGTCCTGAAAACAGCCTGGTATTAGCACAAAAATAGACAAGTAGCTCAAGGATATCGAATAGAAAATCCTGATATTAACCCACACACATAGGGAACACCTGACTTTTTACAAAACAGCTAAAAGTGTACAATGGAATGACGAAAGCATCTTCAACAAATGGTGAGTAAGGTTTTCCGCCCAGGGCTGGTCTTGTCCCGCCACCGCACCAGCAACAATTAATATACAGAGACTCTGTATTTGATATAATGCTGTTGGCCAGGTACTAGTTTCTTGTCGGCTAACTCTGTCATAAGTATCAGCCCATTTCTGTTGATCTATGTATTTTCACGGTGTCTCTTCTTGCCGGGGAATAGGGCAGGCATCTCGTTTCCCCAGTCTCTCCATCTTGACTCCTCCTTCCTCCTTCCTCTTTCCTCCTTATCTCCTAGTCCCGCCTATCTATCTGTCCTATTGTCCAACAGTGCTTTATTCATTAACCAGTATGAGAAACATATTTTCAGAATGACATCTCCCATCAAAATGGTGCTGGTACAACTGGACGATGGGAGTGTAGAAGACCAAAATTAGACCTGTGTCTATTGCCATGCACAAAACAGTCTGTGGGCTGCGGTTTGGTCTTGTCTACTGTGTCCTTTGCCTTACATAAGCTTCTAAGTTTGAAGAGGTCCCATTCATTAATTGTTGATCTCAGTGTCTGTGCTCCTGGAGTTATGTCTACATGTGGTCTCCTGTACCAATTTGTTCAAGAGTACCTCCCATTTTCTTTTTAAGCGATTCAGTGTGGATGGATATATCTGTCCATGGGGAATGGGCTCCTGAAGTCTTTCATACACCAGTGATACATCCTGATTCCACTGCCAGAGGTCCCTTAGACTTACCAGGCCTTCTAAATGAGATGCACTTGTAGGGGTTTTAGGTCAGTCATATTATGGTTTCCCAACTATCAGACTGGTGTGCATGAGCTCCCTCTTGTTTTTCTTAGGTGATTCTGTGGGCATCTCCAACCTGGTCTTGGCCCCTGTACTTATCACTCCTCCCTCTCTGCAACTGGATTCCAGAAGTTTTACTTAGTGCTTAGCTGTGGGTTTCTGCTTCAGTTTCTGTCAACTAATGGATGAAGGCTCTAGAATATCCTATAAAGTAGATATCAATCTCATTATACAGAAGGGCATTTAAGGTAACATCTCCACTATTGCTTATATTCTTATTTGTGGCCATCCTTGTAGATCTCTGGACATTTTCCTAATGCCAGATTTCTCTTACAACCTATAATATCTCTATCTAGTATGGTATCTCTTTTGTTGCTCTCCTCTATTCTTTCCAAAATTCAGTCTTCTTGATTCCTCTTTTCCTCCTCTCCCATCTGCTTCTCCCATTCTCTTTCTCCCAACTCTCCCTCACTGCAGACAATGATCCCAGTTTTCTCAGGAGACCTTGTCCCTTTCCACTACTCTGGAAACACAATAGCAGTCCTTTTAAGGGTGAAGTCTGAAGTGAGGTTAATCCAGGGCAGGGCCCCCCTTGACACCATGAGGGCAGGGCTTGTAATGGTGCTACCAAACACTGCCAGGAGTCAAACCATCCTCTCTCCAATTGCAGCTCAATATTAAGGTTGAAGCTTTACACAACCTGCTTTGTCCATCTCAAGATACAGGTGCCGATGGGCTACAGGATGGCAGCTAAGGGAAACCTTGTAAACCACACCTCCCGCAAAAAGTGATCCCACCAACTCTTGAGTCCTTCCTCTCCATATCATTCCTGGCAAGAAGGAAGAAGCCATACTTAAACTAACACCTTCATACCCAGGGAAGCTGGGTTGTTGCGTGGAAACCCTAATGGCTTCTGTATCTATACAAAGAGTTTAGAATGTTTGGTAGCCCTGATCCAAACCTGCCCTCAAGTTCTGTGTCTTTTCTGCTTATTTAGTCCTGTAACTCAGGCTTCCATCGCCCATCAGAGCTTCAAGCATAGCCAACAGTCATAGGGGAGGTTTCTTACCAGTCTTATATGTGGTGCCTTTGGTACATTATGAAACCAGAAGGCAGAGAAGCTTGGGTTGATGATGCTCTTACTCCCATTATCTCTCTTTCCTCTCCCTCTCTCTTTCTCTCTCATGCTTTCTTTCTTTCTCTCCCCCCCTCTTGTCTTCTATTCCTACTCTGACTCAATCTTCCTAGTCACACTAGCTTTCCTCTCCTTCCCTTCTCTTTCTCCTAGTTCCCTCTCCAGGCACTGCTCCCCCACTTCCCATGTGATCTGGGGGCCTTGTCCCTTCCCCCTTCTGTGAGTGACTTTAGATGAATCTCTTAGAATACACCTTGTATCCTAGTTCCTCTGGTGGTATGAATTATAGGCTGGTGATCATTTGCTCTAGGTCTAAAATCCATATATTAAGGAGTACATAACATGTTCCTCTTTTTGTGACTGGGTGTACAGAGTATGAAACCAGAAGGTGGAGAAACTTTGGTTGATGTCTCTCTTGCTCCCATTATCTCTCTTTCCTCTCCCTCTCCATCTCATGCTTTCTTTCTTGCTCTGTGTCTCTGTCTCTCTCTATTTCTCTCTCTCCTCCTGCCTCTCTCTCTCTCTCTCTCTCTCTCTCTCTCTCTCTGGGTTGCAGATTACATCAGAAGGGCTGACCAGTTTGTCACTTATCTTGGTTGTAGTGAACTTAGTAAGAACCATGCTCCACAAAAATCCATTTTGATTATTGAAATTAAAGAAAAGTATGATGGCTAAAATCTTCAATTTCCTCTTTCAAGAGCTCTTCCCTATCAATTCATATAAAGATGATAGAAGAAGAATAGAGACAAGGTTAAAGATATGGATGAGAAAAATTATGGGACATTCATTGCCAGGACCTATGTCAGGATTTTGAGAACATTCTATAGTTCCTGCTACAAGAATAACTCAAAAGGCTAACATTCCTGGGAACAAGTGTGAGCAGACACAAATCCATGCACTGGCATTACATAATTAAAATTAAATCAAATCTTTAACCAAACATATTTTTACCTGTGAATATTTAATATTTTGAGCACTCATTCCTGTAACCCAGGTACTTAGGTGTTTAAAGTATTAACAGTTTCCTCCAATATGAATTGGTTTATGTACTACAAAGCAAATGTGTAGGATTGGATTTAGATAAATCAATCATCTCAATGAGGCTTTCTATGTTGTTAAGGTAATGAGTGAAGTGGTCCCCATCTCAGGGCATCAGATAAAGGGGCCTCAGGTGGAGAGTGCCAGGTCCCAGCTAGGTCTGCCTATTGGTGCAGAAACATCCAGAGTATCAGCCCAGTATATGCCGTTCATTGCCAGGCCTAGGCTAGAGTCCTCTACTGGATTTACAGACCCCTCCCTGAGAATCACCTGTGTCCATGTGAGCACTCTGAGTTTCTGCTGGGTAGATCGTTGACCCCCATTGTAGGGCCTATGCCAAAGAGGTCACAGCTGGAGAGTGCCAGGCCCAGGCTAGATCTGCCTATCGGCTTAAGGGACATCCTGAGTCCCAACCTTCAAAATCTTTGACTTGCATCGCCAGTCTTCTGCTGGAGTCTGAACTTTTAGCCCAACTGCTGGGCCCCTGCCTGTTGGTGAGACCTCCTAGAGAGCTTGTACAACCCAGAGCTATAAACATCAAACTTCTCACCCACCAAAACACACCAGGGTAGAAGCTATGGGAAGATGGCAATACAATAAAACATCTAACAACAGAACGACAAGAATAACAGCACCAGAATCTATGGAAGCTACACCAAATCGAATGGACACAACAAAGCAGATAAAGTACAAGAGAATGAATTAAAAATTATAGCCATAAAAATGATAGAGGCTCTCAAAGAGGATATCAGAAAATCCCTTAAAGAAGTGGAAGAAAAAACATACAAAAAATAGAAGAACTGAAGAAATATCCTGAAGCAAGTACAGAAACCCAGAAAAAACTATTAAGCAGGTGGAGGAAACAGTTCAAGACTTGAAAACTGAAATGGAAACAATAAATAAAATGTAATATGAAGGAATGCTGGAAATAGAAAAACTGGGCAAATGATCAGGAACTGCAAATGAAAGCATAACCAACAGAATTTAAGAGATGGAAGAGATAATCTCAGGTGCAGAAGACAAAGTAAAGGAAATAGATTCATCAGCCAAAGAAAATCATAAATCCTACAAATTCTTAACAAAAAAAGGAAGTGTGGGAAGTGAAAAGGCCAATCATAAGAATAGTAGGCATATAGGAAAGTAAGGAAGCATAGCTCAAAGGTACTGAAAACATATTCAACAAAATCATGGAGGAAAACATTCCCACTCTGAAGAAGGACATGCCCATGAAAGTACAATGAGCATACCAAACACCAAATAGACTGGACCAAAGAACAAAGACCCATTTGACATATAATAACCAAAATATCTAACATACAAATAAAGAAATTACATTACGAGCAGCAAAGGAAAAATTCCAGGTAACATATAAAGGCAGACCTATCAAAATTACACCTGACTACTCCATGGAAAGCCTCAAAGCCAGAAGGTCCTGGCTTTGATGTCCTACGAGTAGAAAGAGTCCACAGATGCCCGCCCAGGCTACTATACCCAGCAAACTCTTAATCACTATAGATGGAGAAAACAAGATATTTAACGACAAAGACAGATTTTCACAATATGTATCTACAAATCCAGCCATAAAAAAGATTTGGAAGGAAAACTCCAAGCCAAGGAAGTTAACTATACTCACAAATATGTAGGCAACAGATAATCCACTTCACCACAAATCAAGAGTAAAGCAAGACTAATAAATTCACAATACCACTTCCAAATTCAAATCTAAAACAAACAAGCATTAACATTCCATGCTCCTTACACTCCCTCAACATTAATGGTCTTAACTTGCTTGTAAAAAGACACAGGTTAACAGAGTAGATATGAGGACAGAATCCATCTCACTGCTGCATACAAGAAATGCATCTAAGCTTCAAAGATAGACATAAACTCAGGGTAAAGGGATAAGAAAAGATCTTCAAATCAAATGGGTCCAAAACACAAGCAGGTGTGTTTGTCCTAATATCTAACAAGTTAGAATTCAAACCAAAATTAATCAAAAGAGATGAAAACAGTCATTCCATATTCATCACAAGAGAAATCCATCAACACAAAGTATCAATTCTGACTAACTGTGCTCCAAATATAAAGGCAACTACATTCATAAAAGATATGCTACTAAAATTCAAATGTCACCTAAAGCCTCACACACTTATAGTGGCAGACTTCAACATGCCAATGTCATCAATAGGCAAGACCACCAGTCATAAACTTAACAAAGTAAGAAAAGAATTAACAGAAGTTTGGTTTCAATTGGGTTTAACAGACATCTATAGAACTTTCCATCCAAACACAAAAGAACAAACTTCTTCTCTGCTCCACATGAAACCTTCTCTAAAATCAACCAAATAGTAGGTGGTATAACAAACTTCAAGAGTTACAAGAGAATTGGAATAGTCCCCTGTATCTTAAATGACCAGCATGCTTTAAAATTGGAATACAACAACACAAAATGAAGAAACACTACAAACTCATGCAAACTCAACAATGTTCAATTGCACCATACCTGTGTCAAAGAAGAAAAAAAAAAGAAATTAAGGACATCCTAAAATTCAACAAGAATGAGGACACAACATACCAAAACTAATGGGACACCTTGAAAGCAGTGGTACCAGAGAAGTTCATTGCACTATGTGCCCATATGAACATAAACAGAGAATAGTCACAATAGAGAATTAACAGTGCAACTGAAAGCCTTAGAACAGAGAGAACCAAACTCACCCTGGAGGAGTAGATGCCAGAAAATAAACAATTTGAGGGCTGAAATCAATAAAACAGAAACTAGGGAAACAATACAAAAAAATCAATATAACAAAGAGTTGGGTTTTCAAGAACATCAACAAGATAGACAAACCTCTATCCAAACTAATGAAAAAGCAGAGAGAGAACATACAAATTCACAAAATCAGAAATGAAAAGGAGGACATAACAATGGACACAGAGGAAATCCAGGAAACGTTCAGGTTATACTTTGACATATTGTGACCTTTATATTTAAAACAAATATATGGTAATCAAGAAGGTGTACAATGTTTGGGAAAGGATAAAGCCAAGATGCAGAGACAGTGACAAGAACAAAAGCTGGAAAATATAATCAAATTTTTATCGAAACACCAGAGGAAATTCAGGCAGGAAAACCGAGATCTTTACCAATGTTAACCAGCTACCCATCGTGCTAGTTATTTAGATCTTACATAAAAAGAATTCACAACTCCCACAAAATTAACTCAGAAGAATGCTCGCTGTCTTCTTCTGACACTCCAGGTACTGGCATTCTTCCCAACAGAAATGCCTCATGGTTTAGAGTTCTCTCTAAAAATGGTGGTAATCTTTTTCTATGTTTCTGCAAACTCTCAAGGCTCCTTGTGGTTTAAGACAAAACCAGCCCCATCATGCCCACACAAAATTTAATACAGAACAATGATTTAATTTCTACTTCCAACCACATGTATAATGCCACAGCATGTGGAAACTGCCCTGTCCACCCACTAAACACCATGCACACTTGAGAAAAGAGCGGATAAGAAATTCCTTTTTTTCTCCAGGAGCTCAACGTTCCTGAGACATGCTATTGTAGCTAGTGAGTGTGGAAAGTTAAAAGAGCTGTGATCTTGTATTGCTGAAAGATGATTCTCATGACCATTTTCCACTGTTTTCTAAACTGTGTGTGGCAAATGTAAGAAAAGTCTGATTGTGGATTGCAATATTCATAAATTCCAGAAGCAAACATTCAGTTTTTCCCTTGGATGCTCCCAACTCATACTAAAAGAAACTTTGTCTTTCATATTGAACACCAATATTAGTTTCGTTTTGGTTTGTTTGTTTTGTTTTATTTCCTTTAGTTTTTCTTTTGGTTTTTAAGGCAGGCTGTCTCTTTATGTTTGGGACCTACACTAGAACTCTCTTTGAAAATCATACTGGCCTCAAACTCACATAGAGCTTCTTGCCTCTGCCTATCAAGTGCTTGAATAAAACTTGTGCCCCACCACAGCCCAGTGTGGACACAAAGATTTCACTCCCCAAAGAGAACCTACACACAGAGAGGCTCAGAGGAAAAGGGCCAGTGCCCAGGTCAGCACAGGGCACATGTTCCCTTCCTGTCCCTGCAGCAATGACAGTTAGGCAGGTCTGCTCCTCCTGCTCTGAAGCTTACACACTGACCATGCTGTGGGGCTGATTTCATTGCACCTTCTACACAAAAGTCAGCAATTTGGTTTCATTATCACATCAGTACTTTATCAAGATTATTGATTGTCCTTGTCTATGGACACCAAGAAATGGCCAGTCAGACATTTTGTAAACCATCTACAATTGATTATAGGCTCCACACTGATATTTCCACCAAGGGAAAGCAAGAAATTGCTCCTGTTCCTTCCTTCTCCCACCTCTTTCTGCACTGTGCCTACACCAGCTTCAAAGATCTTAAATGAACTCCATTCTACCATATCCTTGTAGTCATTTGCATTCCCAATACCAGCCAGGGGAATTGGAAAAGAGTAAATAAGTAACATTTATTTCCTTCTTAATGAGCACTCAAAGCCTTTCCCTAAAGAAATTGCAGCAGTTTCTTCCCAGCACTAGGTAGCAAAATCTGGAGTAGCTGTGATCAATGCAAATCTCAATGACATCACACCATTGGCTATACCCAGCTCAATATAACTTCCAAATTTTATCCAACAAATCTAGTCTGTCTTCATTCACATGACATGAATCAATACACCCTGAGTATCTAAAGAAGAAAATCACTGAACCTACATTAGTTAGGATTTTTATTGCTGTGTATAAGTTCTAAGACCACCACAAATCTTTTTGTTGATGTTCTTTAGATAGGGTTTCTCTGTGACATTAAGGTGGTCCTGGAACTAGCTCTTGTAGAACAGCCTGGACCCTAACTCACAGAGGTCAACCTGTCTCTGCCTCCTGGGTAAAGCTCCCCCTATCAGGGATTCCAACCCTAGTCTCCCCAGTGACAATCAGGGGTGGAATACTCATCACTCTACTTGCAAGGAAGAGATCCCCCACAAATTTTATAAAGAAAAGTTGTAATTGGATTGACTCACAGTTTCAGAAATTCCATCTATTTTCATCATAGCAGGGAGCATGATTTGAAGAAAAATATGGTGCTGGCTACATCTTGATATGCAGGCCTCAGTAAGACATCTTATATACTTTCCATATCCAAAGCATAGGAAACCCCAAAACCCATCACCAATGATACTCTTCTTCTCAAAATGCCAAAGTCACTGCAACAAATCTCCTCCTTCTACTACTGCCATTCCCTATGAGATTATAGGTGCAATCACATTCAAACCATCACAATGCAGCAATCACAGCCTTTTTAATGATGGACACAGCAGCTGATATCCTACCCTGGTTCTCCTTACAGTGCACGCAATAAACTCTTCTTTCTACTCTGGTCTGAAGGCAGCATACATGCTCCACATGAAAGTATGCAAATCTTTTTGTTGCAAGTGTAATGGACAGTCAACTTCATGACTCATATGGACAATTTTAAAACACTGGGGTCATACTTTCTTACCTTGTTCTCACTGAGATCATTTATGATGTAGATGTGGATTATATTTTAAATGAATGTGCAGTGTTACAGATTCTGTTTATTAAATATTTCCTTAAAAGAAATTGGTATCCTCAAATTAGGTGCTTAAGATGCTTGGTCCAAAAAACAAAACAAAACAAACAAACAAAAAAAAATCATCCTTCTCCCTTCTGAGGGCATACAGTCACTTAATTTAATGAGGTGTATTTAAGAGGACAGAAAGTACATTGCCCTGGAAAGCAACGAGCTGAGATCAAAGCAACCATTGTAATTGAGAAAGCATGTCTCAGAAAATTAATTCTAAAATGCTGGGAGTAAAGCTGTTCTAGATTTTGCCTTTCCAGTGAACAAATAACTCCATAGACAAAAGAGGTAAATAAAGAAAAGAAAAAAAAATAGTCTCTGTAATGATAACATTTAACTATCTCTCACTAATGTACACATAGGAGAAAGCCTACAACAGATATTTTTTTGAGACAGTGTTTCTTGGTTTCCCTGTGCTATAGCCTTAGTTGTAGTGGGCTAGCTCTATATAGCACACTAGTCTCAAACTCACAGAAATATGCCTGTATGTGCAATCTGATAGCTGGGGTTAAACACATTTATCATCATTGTCTGGCTCTTAAACATAATTTGCATTCCATTAATGCTGCCATTTTTAAGTTCTTCCAGGGTCACCTGACAGCTGAGACTTTGAAAAATTTAAAAAGGGTCAGGGAACTGCAAGTCGGTCCAGTAAGCCAATGAAAGATTTCAACAGAAAAGATAGTACCATAATTATTTCAGAGTACACTAGTGACATGCTCTCATGTCACACTTTAATGACAGTTTTGAACACAGATGTGCCAGAAGATGGGGAAGATAGGAAAGGCAGAACAAAGAAAAGATAAAACCTATGGCAGGGAGGTCTTGCTTAACTTATGTCTTATTCTATGTAATCATCTTATGAAGAATTGCCTCCTCTTTATGATTTCCAGGGGGAAATGGAAGGAAATGGGAGAATTCTAGAAAGTCAGCAGAACTAAGAGTTGTGTTCTCAGTATTTGAAATAACACCTACACAAAAGCTCTGGCCGCAGACAATGGCATTCCCTCATAAGCATCTTCCTTGTTTTAAAGGAGGAGCTCTATTTTATTCTGCATATCTCAGGGCATGATGGAACAGTCCTAAGGCAAAGATTCCAGGTTGTTACTGTTTCTGCCAATAAATTTTCAAGTTTTGAGAATGAGCATTGATCCATCTCCATGATTGAGAGTCTTGCTTGCTCAGTCCAACCCTCAAAACAAAAGGGTTTTCCCTTTCAAACAGTTGTCACTTGAGTTTATCTTGCCCATCTGGGATGACTATGATTTTCTGTAGAAAACTGGCCCTTTCTGGAACACCAGGCCCTAATGTTCAATGTGCCCAAGCAATGTCTGCTGATCAGATTTTAACAGTCTTGTTTTGGTAGAAGGAGATGGGCCTGGGGGCTCTCTGTGAATTAGGAGTTTGTCCTTTTCATGGTTTGGAGCCAAATGTCCGGGACAATCTTAGAGATCAAATGTATATTTTAGCATCCTAATCTCTAACATGCCTTATTAGCACACTACTCATCTTTGTGTAATTTTATAGGCAGCACTCCCTCAGCTAAATCATATTTTGTGGGTCTCAATATCCCTATGAATTGGTACGTCTTTTATATGAACAATTCTACTCTTCCACATCACAGTTTAGTATTGGAGTGCAATCCAACACAAGAATGCCATGTATGGATGTATGGATATGTTCAGTGTCTCAAGCCTATAATATCACTCTGAGGATTCAGAAGTATGTACGTCACTATGAGTTTGGGACTAGCCTGCTCTACAGTGCAACTTTCATGTCATGCTCCAGTGCTATACATAGAAAAAAGTTGTCTCCCTGGAAACAGGATGCATCCCTGGATCATGAAATGACTTTGGGAGCACATGTCAAATGGAGGGATACTCCCTTAGCCTAGAGGCAGGAGGGAGGACATAGTCCCTAATCCAAATGATTTGACAGATTTTTGACTCCTCCTGGAAGACATCACCCTCCCTGTGGAGTGGGGACAGAAATAGGACAGGAGCCGAATTGGGAGGCATGGCAGGGAGGGAGAGGGACCTTCGATCAATATGTAAAATAAGAAAAATAAATAAATATGTAAAAATAAAAGAAAAAAGCTATCTCAAAAATCAAAAATAAATAAATATAAGTATGTAAAGAAATAAAGAAAATGTATTTTACACGATACACACAATTAATTTAACATGAATCTTGTACCTAAACATTAAATGTGTACTGCAGAAGTTGTAGAAGACACTGGAGAAATTAGGCCTCTCTAGGTTTGTCTCTTTGTCTTACTGTGCACAAAAAGAACTCTGGTGCTGACTATACAAGCCTTTCTACAGAAAGCTCTCTGATGGAAATGAAATGCTTTCTACTGAGTGAAGTATTCATACTCCAGCACCCAGGTCTGGGGAGTTGCTAGGACCATATGGTACCTCACAGAACACTGAATGTGGCCAAAGTTTCCCACCAAGCAACCTGGAGGGCCTGCCACACCAACTCCCAGGCCTCCCCATCCCATCCTCCCTATCTGAGGATAGCATCTCCTCACTCACCATATTGTGGCTTCTGTGTTCATCCATGGTCCACTCACAATTTACTACAGTAGCACTCCCAGAACAGAAATCAATGCACTGGCACTTGTTCTGCTTAACGAAGCCTGAAGCAAGAGTAAAAGGTTACAGTGTATTTACAGGAAGTGTTCTGCAATGCCTGTGACTGTCAGGTTGGCCAGCTCTTGTTGATTGGCTGGTTAAGCTTGAACAGCAAGAGCACTTCCTCAAGGGTTAGAGTGTGCTTAAAGACACACCAAAGGGTTTCTAGGCCCTGGCTTCTACTCAAGACTCAGACGTTGTAGATACCTGTAGAGACGCAAATCTCAATGTCACTTACCCCTGTCTAAAATAGACAACCCCAATCTCTTCCTACAGTGTGTGAGATCATCATCTGCCTCTTCCACAAAATATGCAGATGTTGCAGATACAATTACACAATGCAGACTAGAATAATTAACTTATTCAACAGCCGGAAAGGGAAAATTCCCAGCTATCCATGCAGAAACATCCTGAGTATCAGCCCAGGCTTTGTCCCCTATAGCCAGGCCTCAGCTAGAGGAGATTCTGGGACCAATTCAGGTGGACTCTCCCCTACACACTTCCACAACAAAAGGAGATCAAGGGGATCCATATTGGAAAGGAAGAACTAAACTCTATTTGCAGATGATATTCAAAACCAAAAAAAAAAAAAAAAAAAAAAAAAGAAAAGGAAATGGAGAAAAGGGAGGAGGGATTCAGCAAAATGCACATTTATCAGAGGCATTAGTTTATAGACCCTGTTGAAGAATCACATTGGCTGTGATGGTTCACAGAAAGTCCAGAGAAGTATTTATGTGCAGGCTGGAGTCAGTAACTGATGCTCATCTGCCAGAAGCACAAATCTGCTGAGACATGGTTAAATTGGAAATATAAGTTAAAACATATACATTTAATTGGAACTCTTAATTCCTTACCTTTAGTGATCAAGAAGGACAACAAGACCAGGGAGAAAATTCCATCCTCAGGAAAGTTATACTTGTCTGCAGTCCTTTTTACCGGTAAGAAGTGGATCCAAGCTGTATGACATTTGATCCTCTGAATCCTATATAAACTGTGTTGTATAAAAGGACATAAAAGTTTTAGATATATTATCATCACCAATCTGTATCGAAAACATAGATATTTGTTATCTGTAAAACAGCAGGAATGTACTTATGCCTTTGAGTCCTAGCAAAAACTACAGATTTGGGTTAGAAGCTTCTACATTTTTCTTCTGTCACGAGAGATCCATGTATAGATTGGCCTTGCTATCCTTCTTGATCATTAAAGAGATCCAATTTAATATATATGTTTTAACTTATGTTCCCAAGTTTAAACATGTCTCAGCAGATCTCTGCTTGTGGAAAATGAGCATCAGTTACTGATTACATCCTGTTCCTAAATGCTGCTCTGGACTTAGTGTGAACCAGCACAGCCAATGTGAATCTTCAACAGGGTCTATAAACTAATGCCTCTGATAAATCTTCCATTTCCTGAATCCCCCACCCATTTTTTTTTATTTTATTTTATTTTATTTTGGTTTTGAATAGAATTTTACCCTTCTCTCACCCAAGAAAACACACTGCAAAAGTAAGCAGGAAGTAGTACATGAAAGAATACATTTCACCTTTTCCCTGCTTGAGATGCTATATCAAAAGGAAACTCCTATACATAGGGGGCTAGGTGACTAACCTGTACACCAAAAAAACACCAGAAGTCTTTTATCTATTGGAGGCACAAAAATTGGGCCTCTAATGTCCATAGCAAAGAGGGAATATGATGGAAAAATTCATAACTAAAAGGTATAAAATTAGGGCTTATTGCAAGAAGGAAAAAATAAACAGAAAAATAATTTCTACCAGTAGATAAATCCCTGACTACAGAGTACAGAGCCCACACCCTGTTCTCAGAAGAAGTAAAAACATAGGAAGACCCACAACATTTCAGGTGTGCTTATCAATCTTACATAAACAAGTGAGAGATACTATTAACTTAGATCCATGATGACCTTGCAAATGAACTTTGTACTCTATGAACTGCCTGATCTTGGAAACCTTGTGAAATGAGACTAGTGGTCTCAACCTTCCCTTTCTGTTTACCCTGCTAAAAACCCTTCACAAATTTAAACCACTACCTTACTTTTCTGACAGAGTGAGGTCCCAGCTGGCTTGATTTTTAGCAATAAAAACCTTTTGCTTTTGCAGTCAGTAGTCGTTTCCTTGGAGGTTGATGAAACCCATAGGCATAATAGTAATAATCTGCTCAAGGAGGCTTTATAGTCAACAGAACTCCAGGTGACAGGTGTTTGAAAATCAAAACACTGATGTGTCAGAGATATGCCTATATTACTTCCTGCTTACTTTTGCAGTGTTTTCTGAGCGGCAAGTATGCTAAAATGTTGGCAATACCATCAAAAGGAAAGGGAATTAAGAAAAATCAAACATTTATCAAAGGCATTAGTTTTTACACCCTGTTGAAGATTCACAACCGCTGGAGTGGTTCACCTTAAGTCCAGGGAGAGCAATATTGAGGAGCAGGCTGTAGTCAGCAACTGATGCTCATCTGCCAGAAGCACAAATCGGCTGAGACATGGTCAAAGTGGGAACAGAAGTTAAAATGTATATATTTAATTGGAAATCTTAGTTCCTTACCTTTAGTGAAGAACAGGAAGACCGGGAAGAAAATTCCATCCTCAGGAAGGCTGTACTTATCTGCAATCCTGTTAACATGTAAGAAGTGGATCCAAGCTTTATGACATTTGATCCTCTGAAGCCAATATGAACTGTGTTATATAAAAGGACATAAAAGATTCAGATATATTACTATTACCAATCTTAGCTGAAATCCATATTGTAGAAAAAGTAGATATTGGGTATCTGTAAAAGAGAAGGAATGTACTTATGCCATTGATATATGCAGGCTGAACACTGTATGCATAATTAATAAATAAATGTTCAAAAACGACATATATGTCTTTATATTTTTAGATCCTTATTGAGGAGCCATATTAAGGCTGCCTAATACTGCCAAGCTGACAATGTTATGGTTAGCCCAGCCATTAATACTATCAGATCTGAGAAGGATATATTTAATTAACTGTTCAATATAGTAAAAAAAAAAAAAAAAGACAGGGACCAGTCAATATACTCCTAGCCATAACCAATTGTCTATGGCATTGAGGGCAGAAGTTCTTCACCAAGGATATAATGTGAGGGTTTTATTTGTTTTTTTTTTTTTTTTTTTTTTTTTTTTTTTGTCTTTCCTCTATGGAAGAGGGACATGGAAATTTCTGACCTTATTTTGTCTAGGCAAAGTTGGTACAAGCAATTTTTCAATACCCTATAGACTCTACAATGCCTAAGCTTGGTCCTACCTGGCAGCAGTCATTGTAGTTGAGCATCTTGCACCCTGGTCAGTGTCCTAACAATCCATGCTGCCTCATAATCTTCTTTACAGGCCTAGGTTAATTTTTATTACCAGTGATTCTTTGTCTGATATTATTACAGCTTTTTAGTTAACATTCAAATACCTTATCTATACAGATCTCTGTAGTATTAGAAGTCTGTCTAGGTATATCTAAATAGACAACTTTGTATGAGTTACTTGTTTTAAGCTTAAACTTTTAGAACATGTATGGGAGACAGAGTGATGTTTATCCCTGTTATTAATCATTAATACTTAGTTTGATTATAGCCAACAGTTAATTTATAAGATGGCCAGTATCTTGTGTTTCATATCATTTTATAATAGGTGAAACAGCTTTTATAAAACGAAAACTTTGTATTGCCCATTTTAGCTTTAAAAATACTGATATTAATTTGAAACTCCTTTTAGGGAAATATGAAACATCTATGTGACTCAATTTACCTAAATAGCTTACGCTTACCAAATGTAGCTAAAACAAGGACGCATTGCCTTTTGTATCATAAAAAATGAGCATCTTAACTTTTGGTTAGACTGTCTAGCAGACTCTTCCATGAAGCAGGAATCTTGTAGCAATGTGTATGTTGTAACAGCAGTCACTTTCCTGTGGGTTCTGCATATCCAGTTCATACAGCACAAAGTCAAACAGTCCACACAAGAACAGTATTTTGCACAAATGGCTGGTCTTGCCATATTGGAGGCAATCTCCAGAACTTTTTAACAAGTACATAAAATTTTCTTTAGAGAAATAAATGGAACTTTTAAACAATTAGAATGGTATGGTCAAAATTTTTGATGCATATTACTAATCTTAAATTTATGTTTATAGATATGAGAGTCCACAACCAACAGTTTACATCTTTCACTGAACTTTTTACAAAATTTCTTTGAACCTCTATATCCTTTTATATTACCTTTATTCTCTCCCTCATTTTATCAGACATCCTTATCATAAACAACTCTCTCCTTTTCTATTTTTATTTTTTTCTCTTATCAATCACTCTTACTCAGAGGTTTTGTGGCTAAAGTTAACATCTTGCTTATTTATTTAAATCTTACTGTGATGCTTTCCCTTGAGATTCTATATGCTGCAAGCAATATAGATCTCAGAGCCCCCTCTTCAGACTTAGTTCCCCCAGGTAACTCCTGCTCTGTCTCCAGCCCAATTGCCCTGGTCTATGCCGCAGGTGTGAAAAAAGTGAATATCTCACTACAGTTCCCCTTTAAGTCTAAGAAAAGATTTAGGCATGATACAAAAACTATATACAAAAC
This sequence comes from Phodopus roborovskii, assembly GCF_943737965.1. Classification (NCBI taxonomy): domain Eukaryota; kingdom Metazoa; phylum Chordata; class Mammalia; order Rodentia; family Cricetidae; genus Phodopus; species Phodopus roborovskii. Next base: position 27,903 of record NW_026126733.1, on the reverse strand, counting down.
AGTGAATAAGAAGTGTGCTCTAAGAAAAGGAAAATTGAGTAAATATAAACTTATGACCTAACTATCTAGTACTAGCATAAAGACAAAACAGGGTTTACAATAGTGCTGTCCAAAGCTGGAAAGCTTAAGTGTAGTAAGTAATATATCTAACTAGGAAGACAGAATAATAGTTGTGACAATTTAATATTCAACCTCATGAAAGACCTGAGAAGGAAAATAACAATACTAGGGTAGGCAGGAAGTGTAGATGGTCAGCTTCCAAATGGTGCAGCAAGGACTGAAACAGCATGTTACCTAGGCAGTCACCCAAGGTCTCACAGCAAGGTTGGTACAGCCAGTTTTGGCTAAGGCCTAGAATACCTGGCAGACCACAACAAAAGCAGGAAGGTAAGAAGCCTGTCTTACTCTGATTTGGCAGGGTTCAGCAGTCTTCAAAGGTCTAAAATCTATTTAGCATTGTTTCTTTGAGTGTCTGATCTTGAGCCACATAACTTTCTAGAGACTTCATGAATCTATAAGTCTCTTGCTTGCTCCATCTACAAATGATTCCATATTCTACATATTCCCATTCTAATATATTATCTGAATGGCATGTAAACAGCCTTCCAGAAACAATGTTCTTTCTGCTAGGTTTTGATTATCCTCAGACATGGAACAGCTTCTGCTATACTTTCCATCTGGTGTTCCTGTTTTTTAACCTTATTAGCAGCTTCATTCAATAAGGAATGAGCTGTTTCTGCCAGCATGTTATTGCATTGCACTGTTTCTGCTTTGGTTATTGAAGCATTTAACATATAACAAATTCTGTTTTCTAGTTGGTCATTTTTATGTTCCATGTTTTGTATTCTACCTGTAAGCTCTTTATTTGCCTCTCTAATATTCTGAATTTTTCTCTAAGCATTCTGTATTTTCCCTTCTAATTTTGAGCTCTTCATTGTTATTTTCAATATTATGCATTTTGTTTTTAAGCTCTCTATTGTCATTTTCCATATTTTGAACCCCTGTTACTAAGACTCTTATGGTTTGTAAAATTTCCTTATTGTTTGCACTAATATCAAACCATTTATACTATCATAACATTGATACCCATTCTACTACCAAAATAAGTATATATTTTTTAAACCATGATATTCATCTCTTAAAATTCCTTGTATATAGGAAATAAAAGGATTTCTAAAGTCTTGCATCATAAGATTATCCACCCTAGGTATGGAACAAATGATCTCATATATTATATCTTCTTAAATTGTGAAGACTATTGCATTTACCTTAGGTGTAATTCTGCTGTCCTCGAACTTTGATGGTTTTAGTTGTTGATCTCAACTTGTGGTGGTAATGCCTGGAGGAGACCCACCAAATAGGATCCAGCAGCAGATAATCCTTCTGATCTTGTTCCCTGTAGAATATCCCTTAACAAACTAAGGCAAGCAAAATTTTGTTAAATGAATGAGTGAAAGGAGCCTTGTGCAAATTTCGGGGACCCCAGCGCTAACAGGTGTTGCCTCTTACTGGCACCTTTAGGCTGCAGGAAACACACCAGCTGGGCAGGTGCCATGTGCGCCACAGCTGCAAATGCAAAGTGGGGAAATGGTAAAAGATGAGAAGCAGTGCAAGCTTTCTCAGGGCCGCTGTGGAGATAAAGTTGTAGGGCAGAGGCAAATGTCCCACAAGCTGTGGTATATCCACCTGGTTAGGCAAGGAACCCTGCCCATTCGGGGTTGGTGTGGGAAGTGAGCAGCATCTGCTGCCTTGGTGAAAACCAGGTCCGGTAAAAATCCGAATTCCACTTCTGACACCAGATATCGACGTTTGGTAAGGATCAGGAGAAGAAAATAGGCTGAATAGATGTTTATCCAGGGAGAAATAACTTACAACATAGACAGATGAACTCCAGCAGGTTCCTGTTCCCAGGAATCTGTTCCTGTGCTGCAGGGAAGAGAGCTCTCCCAGTATGCTCCTCAAAATTATTTCCCCTGGGTCACATCCGGCCCTGTCTCCACCCCCCAATGGGCGTGGTCTGTGCTGCAGGCAGGGACAAGGCAATTATCTCACTACAAATACTGAATGCTCCATTTAATTCATTTGTCAAACATTAGTCAACCAATGGTAGGGCAATGGCAGAGGTGTTCTTTTAATATGTATAAAGAGCAAATAGGAATTGCTTCCCCCTAATACTAAAGACACTCCATAACTGCACATATTATCTGCCTTAAAGAATGGCATACTTTCACATATTCCCTGCCTGAAGGGTGTCTATAAGCCTGTATATGCCCAGATATATTGCTTTTAGATAGGAGATATTCACCAAGAAGGCCCAGACAACCTATGGTAGGAAAGATAATATCTTAGGGACAATAGTTGTTATTTGAGCTCTCTGTATCCATGACAAGTTGGAATGGGTTCCCATATAGTATTTCAGAAAGGCAGAATGTGTTACAGAACTGTCAAAGCCACTCAGGGAAGCTTTATGTGGAATTAGATGATGAGATCCATCTTTAACTACTTGATGGCAGTGCACATGTTTAATATCAGAACTAAGGAGGCTGTCAGCAATCAAAAATTAAATACAATAATAAAACAAAACACATAAGGAAGAATCAGATTCACCTTAATATGAGTTGTACCATCTGGTGGTATTCTGCATGTATAAAGGGTATTGAAGGAGGAGGCTCTCCTTCTGTTGCTGCTTGCTCTAGCTACCGCTACCAAGTTTATTACTTTACAAGCTTTAGAGCTTTCTCCTTTGGACTTTAAGAGTATAATGATGACCAGCTGAGACATGTACCCTGATGAACTAAACAACTGCTATAGTCTTCAGATGCCCATTGTTAGGCAGCCATTTTTGCACTACCTGAACCACAGCCTATGAGACATTATAATAAATCCATGCATTACATTCATGGAGAGATTCATCCTACCATCCTTGTTCATGCAGAGAACCTCGAATAATGCAGTTAGTTTTTGCTTTCTTTTGATTTTAACCTGCTATTGAACATGTGTTGACTAACAATATTGCTCACAAATACAAACTTCCTAGTTTCATTTTTCTCCAAATAGTAAACCTTCTAGGAAGTCTACTGTTTTCATTACTATGCATTTTCGAAGCACTTGCTCTGAGTTTCAGGGATAAAACTCCTACATTCTTAGAGCCATCATCCAGCTTTCTAGGAGGGGAAAAAGCTACTATCTTGTTTGTCATCTGGATCCTGCTTCTCTTTCTTGATTTTAAGTGCCTGTGACAACCAGGTAAAAAGCAAATGCAGTTGACCTAAACACAATGTTAAGCCATGTAACAATTATCTCTTTTTGTATCTGCATATGTCTCTGTAGGAGTTTGGCTGCAAATCATGTCAAAGGAGAAACTCCTGATTTACAAACAGCCCCTTGGCCCATCGTCATATCATAGAAGAGGTCACTCTCAGGCTGCTTATGGGGGAATTATTGGAGTGGTCTGCCAGATGGTCAAGTTTTCTTCTAGAGAAAATCATAGTTCAGACAGAAGGGCAAGATGAGCCCAGAGGAGAATTGTTGGAAAAGGTAAACACTGTTTTGTTGAGGGGTTGACTGAGCAAGCAAGACATGTGTTTAGGTCCTGACTCACAAAGAAGGAACATAGCTCTTTCTCAAACCCACAAATGAACATAGTACAGCCATTATCAGCCTGGCGACCTAGACTTCGACCCTCAGGTATTGAGAATGAAATAGATCCCCTCCTTTAACATAATGAAGATGCTTTGGAGAGAATGCAATTGTCTGAATCCAGGGCATTTGTGGTTCATGTCAAGGTTGCTTCATGTCCTGTGCACACTACTACTCCCACCACATGGAGCTGGGGTTATCGGTCCCAAGGGCACCGTGGGCTTAATCACTGAAGTTCCCCAGATGAACTGTTTTCTCCTCTTGATGCAATGCTTGAGTAGGCTGCTCATGAGCTGGTCACATTGAAAGATAACTCCTACTGAATTCCTAAAAGCCTCCCATTTCTTCCATCTACCCCCAAAAGGAGGGAACAGGAATCTATTCCTCATAAGAAGCTTACTAAGAATATATCAAAGGATAAGCAAGATGTCCCTTCCCCAAGTTTTATCTTTTCTTTTTTCAGCCTTTCCTCTATTCCTCATGTTCTGGACCAATACTCCAAGTACTGTCAGTGAATTGTGAACCTCTGTTTATTATTACTCATGTACTATTAAATAATTATTATACTAATTTTTCTGTTGAAAACTTTAATGGCATTCCTGGCCTTACTTGCTGTTTCTTATTACTACTTAAATTCTTCAAAGTGTCAGTTTTAATCTGACCCTGAAAGAACTTAAAAATGGCAGTAACTTTGTAATGCTAAAGTCTGTTTTAGGATCCAGGTTGTGGTGGTGCTTGCCTTTAACCCTAAACCATTTTAAATGCCATATTCTGCAGGTCTTTGAAAGGTTTGAAGAATTCCTATCTCTCTCAAATACATCTCTGTGTATCTTGAAAAACCTAACTAACTTAACTCTAAGCTTTGACTATCCTAGGAAATTATTTATAATCTGTAATACATTATACATACATTATACATTACATTTATAAATGAGCTATATAAACACAATACCTAAACAAGAGGAGAAATATACATATCACAAAATTGACCTTAAATTTGTATCAATAAATGAAAATACATTCCAAAGCAAAGTAATCATATCTATACCATAATCCCCTTTTTGCCTTTAAAGACATATTGGTTGTGATCATTAACCATTTATGACCAACCCCATTAAAATGAAAACAAACATTTATAAACAATATTTTGGAATTTGGGCGTTGTTCTTTCCAAACTACTTCCTGCTGATAGGGGGCACTGTCATAGGGATCCTAAGAAGACACAGAAATCCTGGCTGTAGTCTGCAAGGCTGGCTTGTTCAAGCTGTTTTAAATGAAGGATCATCTGGTACGCTGTTTCAGGGGGTCTGGCTTGCTCAAACCATATTAGTCTGGAAGGAATCCACAGCTTTTCATTTTCTGTGGAAACAAAAATAGAAATCCTTTTCCCCAGTAACTTGTACATGAACTTAAATTTTTGAGTCAAAGCATTTTTAAAATATATAAATTGAATTGATCCAGCACCATTTGTTTTAACAGTTGTTATTTCCTAAGCAGTCAAAAGATACAAAGACAATATAACACCATATACTAACCAGATTCTCTCTGAGCTTTTCATCTTTACGTGGCTTTATTATTACTCTGTTTGTTTTACATTTTATTTTTTGAGAAAGGGTTTCTCTATGTAACTCTTATCTGTCCTGGAATTTACTCTGCATACCAGGTTTACTTTGAAATCACAAGAGATCTGCTTGCCTCTGTCTCTCAAATTCTGGGATTTAAGTTGTGTGCCACCACACCCAGTTCCTCTTTGTCTTTTTAAAACCATTTAATTTTTTCACTATGTCTATGTATATTTTAAAACACAATGAAAACCTTTAGAGGTTTTTCTTAATATGATTTTGTCTTTACTGTAAATGTTTATATTTTTCTGGCCATGAGTCTTTTATCTGGTAAACAACAATATTGCTGAAATGAAAGTGATATTTGTTCTTGCTGTGGTTTACCAAAGATTGCGGCAGGTGTTTTTACCGCCAGCACTGAAAGTTGTGCCCACGGCCTTGGTCTGCACTGCCATTCAGCAAGCATGCTGCCGGCTTGGAGATGTGGTCGCTGCCATTGCCATCTCTCATACACACCAATACATTGTTAGCTGTGATTCTATAAAGCCATGCAGTTTTTTGCAGCTTTTGCTGAGTCAGGAACCGTCCCTTAAAGGAGCCGCGCAAATATCTAATTGTCTCTCACAAAGCAGAGTCCAACCGAGAAAAACACTGCTACCAAAAAACCTTGCTTGTCTCTGTTCTAAAACCTTTTTAAGCTTTTGTTAAATTTTAAATGGGCACCATACGTAAGGAGTGTGTTTTTTTTTCTCCTGCTGCCAGTCTTGTCCTGCAGCCGCACCAGCCCCAATTAACACACTGAGACTCGGTATTTGATATTATGTTGTTGGCCAGTTACTAGTTACTTATCAGCTAGCTCTGTCTTAAGTATTAACCCATTTCTATGTATTTCCATGTCGTCTTACCAAGAGCAGAGGAACTGCGGTTCTGTTCTCTCCAGAGTCTCCATCTTGACTCCTCCTTCCTACTTCTTCTATCCTCCTTGTCTCCTAGTCCCTCCTATCTTCCTTCCCTATTGGCCAACAGTGCTTTATTCATTAACCAGTATGAGAAACATATTTACATAATGGCATCTCCCATCAAATGTCATTACTGGGGTCCCTGTGACATTGGTACACTGGTACTGGTACTTGTGTTGCGCACAGCATTGCTGGTCACATTAACGCCCAATGTGAGTCTGCTCTGCTCCAAGGCCTTTGCTGGCACAGCAAATGCCTCCAGCTTCTTCTCCCCATTGGCCATGTAGGAGTTCTGACAGACACAACATCTGCAATGTACGCAGGCTCTCTGGTTAGAGTAACAATGGCAGCACTGTCTGCTGCATGTAAAATTACTTGGATTTTGCATATCATGCCCACATTTACATCCTTTCTTTCCCTGAGGCTTTTTGTACACAGTCATGGTAGGACTTCCTGGCATGACATGATGACTAAGAATCTTTGCCTTTCCTGCCTTGTCTTTTTTAAGAATACCTGGCTTGGGTTTAGAGTGGGATTTCTAGGATCCATGTTCATGACTATTTTTCATGCTTTTAGTAGATAAAAGTACACTTTTGGTGGTCTTGGTTGTTATGCCTCCATTGGAAACTGTAGCTATAAGTTGAAGGACGATTTTCCTTTCATGCTTCACCATCACAAGAGCAGAAGCCCCAAGTGTTGTCCCTCTGATAATGGTAGAAATTGGAAGTGGCTGAACTTTTTCACTGTCAATTTCAGATCTGGTTCTTTTTCGATGCAACTTTGCTACCTTTGGAGTTGCTGCTGTACTTGCTAACACATGAGGTGTAGGGCTGGTAGACATAAAAATATTATGGTTAAGAGACTTACAAGAAAGCTTCAAAAAAGTTTCATTGGATACAGTGGCTTCCAATTTTGTATACAAATTAGGACATCCAAACTGCAGATTACTTCCTCATCACTCAGCAAAAAAAGAGTCACCAGGTTTTGTCTCTTAACTCAAACTCCAGATATCAATACCTGTGGAGCACAAGTCAGTGGTTACCATGTCACAGACAGGTGACAGGCTCTCAGACAGGTCCTCAGTTTTTATATCAACAGTATTACACATGTCAATCATATTTGGATGTTTGGGTGAGAAGATATTTATACCAAATCTATCTATTGAAACTCCTTTGTAATTAGGCAAATCATTGACAACAGAACTGCCAATAGCAATGCTGAGGGCAATTTCAGACTTTGGAGATAAATTAGCATGGGGATCTGCTGTGGGTTATAGGGTTGAAGGTAAAGGGGAATGTGTCAAACACAGAGTGAAGGATGAGTCTGAAGGTTTCTCTGTGTCCTCACAAAACAATGATCCTTCATTGAGTAAAGCTAAAATATAAGAAGAACAGTCAACTGCTTCTCTTATGTCCTGTGCCAGTCTTGTCTGGGTTATATATTCACATAGTTTCTTATAGCAGTTTACTAGGATGCTTAACTGCTTGTTTTCCTCAAAGTGCTCATAGTCTATGCACCAGCTACATGAAGTTTTCATCATCATTTTCTTGCCTTTACAAGTTTTGCAGACATAGTGTTGGCAGGTGGATTTGGTGGGTGCAATAGGATCTTGTAGCAAATGTCCACAAACACAGCAAGAGAGGGACTGTCACAAGTAAGGCAGGATCCTGATAATCTTTTGAAATGCCTTGGGGTCTCCAGGGTCATGGTTGAGCACTAGGCGGTTGGTGGAAATGTAGAGAGCAGTAGCATTCACGGGGTTCATTGCCAAAACTTGAACACCAATGGCTCTCAGTTGAAAAAAAAATCCGGATGCAAGTTTCTAAGCAGCCAGGGAACAATGGCGAGTTTACAACTATTAGGAGAAATCTGAGCCGAACCACAGGCCAAAAAAACAACTAAAATCCATGCAAGTGTGCAAAGCTAAAGCTTCCTCCCACACATGGGGCCTCGGTGCCCCTCCTCTGTCCCTTAGTCCTGCAGACCAAAGAGAGAGGAAACTAGTGAGCAACCAGCTTTCAAGTTCAACCAAGGTGGCCACAGATTGTATGATCTGGCCTGGAATGGCACTTGGTTTAGCCCTGTAGCTCTCCTGGTGGCCTGGGCTCGAGCAGCATATCTGGCAGCAGATGCACCTCTGGATGGAGCTGCAGAGCATCAGTATGGACCTGATGGGTTCCAGGTGAACACCCATATCTTCAGCCAGGGGCCCTTACTCCATTGCAGTGCCTGTGAAGGGGCAGTGGTATGACAAGGACTACCATGCAGGAGTGGAGTGCCAGAAGCTTAGGCAGTGGTGGGTGTGGCTGCTGTAATCTTGCAATACTAGATATTGGGTCCATTCTGTGCCTCAAGCAGGAGGAAAGAGGCCCCTGCCCAAAAGGGAGACCAGGGAGAAAATGTGCAGGCCCAAGGTTCTATGAGTGGGCAGAAAACAGGCCCAGCTAGCAGTGGCTCCACCGCTTATTCCTAGGTTCCAAACTCAGGATCACCATCACAATTGCAGGCCATTCACAGCCCCAGCCCACTCACAGCCCTGCCATCTTTTCAGCACAGCACTGATGACTCATCCCAGCTCTACTGCCACTGCCACTGCCTGCTGAGCTATGGCTTAGGTGAGTTCACTGCTCCAGGCCACCACCACAGCCTAGCAAAGAGGCCCTCTGCAGTCCCCTCCCTTGGGCCTGGCTGCCCTCACCTTCACTTCATGCACAGCTCTACCTCATTTGGGCACATACTGCTCTGGTTGTGGTGGATGGTGCAGTGCTTCAGGCCCACCTGGTATCCTAGAACAGAGCATGCTTAGTGCAAGCCTCATGCTCTCTCTGCCCCTTCCCCAGGAGCTCTCAAATTCTCTCTCTCCTAGGTTGTATGGGTTCTGGTGGATTGGTTAGAAGGCACATTGTCACTTCACTTGGGCTGTCCCTGTAGTGCACTGTGGTGCAGGGCCCAGGGTCCCAGGGGGCCTCCCCATATCTAGCTGCCTTGAGATCATTATGTCAAGGGGCAGAGACACTGTCATCCTTGAGACTCTGATGTGGCTAGCCCTAGCTAGCATGGGCAAAGCATGCTTTCAATCGCTCCCCCCCCCATCCCTGCATCTTCCTTTCCATCCGCTTCCCCTTTCACCTGATTTGTCTCTAAAAGCCCCCTTTATGCCCTCCTGGAGCTACCGACTGGCCCATGCCATGTGCAACACACCTCACAGCTCATATTCCCCTGCCCGATAATGTAGCCTTTCGCCATTAATAGTGCACTTTGACAGGCCATTTAGAAAACCCTATAAACACATTAGCCCATGCACACCATCCCCGCCTGCCTAGCTGCAACCCCTTCCCCCACGTACCACCCCCAATCAAACATGAGCACACTGCTCATGACCTGCTCTCCACTTCTGGCTCCTAGAACAGGGCATGCTCAGTGCAATCTTCAAGCTCTCTATGCCCCTCCCACACGTTCTCTCAAATTCTCTTTCTCCAAGGTTTTGGTGGATTGGATAGAAGGCATATTGTCCCTTCTATTGGGCTGTCCTGTAGTGCACTATGGTACAGGGCCTGGGGTCCCAGGCAGGCCTCCCCATGTCTCACCAACTGATGTGGGAGGAGGAACCTCTGGATAATAGACCAATAGACTCTAACACAATTGAGGCAGTCATCAAAACCCTCCCAACCAAAAGAATCCCAGGGCAAGATGGCTGCAGTGCAGACTTCTACTAGAAATCCAAAGAAAAGCAAATACCAATATTCCTCAATAGTTCCACACAATAGGAACAGAAGGCATATTACCACACTGTATGAGGCCACAAGTACCTAGGTACCAAAGATACAAAAAGATACAAACGAGAAAGAGAACTACAGACTAATATCCCTCATGAACACGAATGAAAAAGGCCTCAATAAAACACTAGCAAATCAAATCCAGGCACACATGAGGGAAGTCATCCACAATGACAAAGGAGGCTTCATTCCTGCATTGCAGGGATGGTTTATCATGTCACACCCAACCTCAATCAACAAGGAAGACACAACTCAGGGGAGATCTTCTAGCAGTTTAATCATGATCCTTGAACATGCTTCTTCTTCTAACTCCAGGGAAACAGAGTTAAATCCCCTTGTGCAGACCAACGCTAGTGAGCAATGTGGACCCTGCAGATAGGATGCTCTTATAGGGAAGCAGGCATGCTGAACAGGCTTAGCCAAATAAGGACTTGTTTATGACAGAGAGCGCTCACCATCTGGAAGTTGGAAGGGGGAAGCCAGTGCCATCTTTAAAGCATGGCACTTCGCAGCTCTCTACATTATCATTTGAAAATCTATCAATGTGATCAACCATATAAACAAACTGAAAAAGAAAAACCATGTGATCATCTTACTGGATGCTGAAAAAGCCTTTGATAAAGTTCAACCCCATTTCATGATAAAGGTCTTGGAGAGACAGGGATAATCAGTAAACCAACAGCCAACATCAAACAGAATGCAGAGAAACTTAAGGTGATTCCTCTAAAATCAGGAACAAGATAAGTCTGTTCTCTGTCCATAGTTCTTCAATATTGTCCTTGAAGTTCTTGCAAAAGGAGTAAAACAACAATAAGAGATCAACTGGATGCAAATTGGAAAGTAAGAGTCAAACTATCATTATTTGCACATGATATGATAGTTTACATAAAGGACACAAAAAGCTCTACCAGGGAACTGCTACAGCTGACATAAACATTCTGCAAACGAGCAAGATACAAGAGAAGATCAAAAAAATCAGTAGCCCTACAATATACTACAATATACAGATGACAAAGGGGCTCAGATAGAAATCAGAGAAATATTACCCATTACAATAGCCACAAACAACATAAATTATGTTTGACTAATGCTTACCAAACATGTGAAAGATTTATATAGCAAGAATATTGGGTCTTTTGTAAGACCCTCAGAATGAGGAGTCTTCCAGGTTCGGTCGATACCCCAAGAAGTCAATGTCCAGTCCTGTTGCTGCAAAATGCAACAGGCTTTAATGAACAGGAAACGTTTGCACGAATGGGCTCCTCCAGCATGCAGGCTAGAGAGAAGGCCCCTCCCCTGGGCCCAGGTGTTTTTAAAAGAAACCCCACAAGCTTAGGGAGGGGGGTGGGACCCTCTGTCCATTGAGTACCTGACCCTTGGAGGCCGGATGGTGTGCTATTAGGGTCAGCAGACCTTAGGGCCTCAGGTGTGCTAATTAATCTTGTCTGGGCAAACCAGAGTTACAGCTATCTCTTGACCCTATTTACCACCTGTTGACTCACAGGAAAGGAGGGGCAGTGTGAATTCTTCTTATCTCAGTGCCTTGTGAGAGGAAGCTAGCAAATTCCAAGGAACAGATATTGGTTTCTAGGTTAGTCCATCATTAACATTACTTTTTAGGTCTTTCACTTTAAAGAAGTAAATTAAAGAAGATACCATAAAACAGAAAGATCTACCATGCATATGGATATGTAGGATAAATATAGTAAAGATAGAAATCTTGCCAAAAGAAATCTAAAAATTCATTGCAATCCCCACCAAAATCCCAGCAGAATTATCCACTTACCTTGAAAGTATAATAACCTATATTAAATGGAAAAACAAAAGACTGAGAATAGCCAAAACAACCAAGTACAATAAACAAATTTCATGATGCATCACCATTGTCAACTTGAAGCTGTACTATAGAACTATAGTTCTGAAAACAGCTTTGTATTGACACAAAAATATATAGGTAGACAAAAGGAATTAAATCAAAAACCCTGATAATATCCCTCCCACCTACGATCATCTGATTTTTGACAAAACAATACAGCTAAAAGTATACAATGGGAAGAGGATCACATCTTTAACAAATTTTGCTGGCATAACTGGCTGTCGGTGTGTATATAAGACTGCAGAAAGACTGAGAAGCGTATGTAAGGCAAAGGACACAGTTGGTAAGATCACACAGCAGCCCAGAGACTGGCAAATGGTCTTCTATTACCCTATATCTGACAGAGAGATGATCTCAAAAATATATAGAGAAAACAAGAAGCTAGTCACCAAAACACCAAATCACCATTTTAAAAAAATGGGGTACAGAACTGAATAAAAAATTATCAATAGAGGAAATAGAAAAGGCTGAAAGACACTTAAGACAGTGCTCATCATCCTTAGCTATCCGGGAAATGCAAATAAAAACAACTCTTAGATAATGTCTTACTCCTGGTAGAATTGCTAAAATTATTAACACCAATGACAACTTATGATGGAGAGGATGTGGAGAAAGGGGAACCCTCCTTGAATGCTGTTGGGGTGCAAACTTGTACAGCCATTTTGGAGAGAATTATGGTGGTTGCTCAGTAAAATCAAAATCAGTCAATTACTGGATCAGGCAATCCCACTAGTTGGCATATATCTAAATGAACCACATCCATACAACAAAAAGATCTGTTCAACTATGTTTGTAGCAAGAACCTGAAAACAACCTAGATGCCCGTCAACTGAAGAATGGATTACAAAGTCGTGGCACATTAACACAATGAAATACTACTCTGTGTGGGAAAAAATTGGAAGCTTGAAGTTCACAGGCAAATGGAGGGAATTTGAAAAAACCATCCTGAATGAGGTAACCCTGTAAAAAAAATGAGGAACATGGTATGTACTCACTCATATATGGGTTTTCGACATAGATAAAGCATCAACAGTGATGGGACCTGTCATGCTGTAAACATGTTTCTCATACTGGTTAAGTAATCAAGCACTGTTGGCCAATAGGAAAGCAAGAGAGGTGGGACTAGGAGACAAAGAGGAAAGAGGAAGGAGGAAGGAGGAGTCAAGATGGAGTTGGGAGAGAGCAGGACGCCAGCCAGCTCTCAGTAAGATAACCATGTGGAAATATTTAAATAAACAGAAATGGGTTAATAATTAAGACAGAGCTAGCCAAGAAAAAACAAGTAACAGGCCAACCGTATTATATAAAATACAAAGTCTCTGTGTGTTATTTGGGGCTTGTGTGGCAATGGGACAAGACTAGGTAAACAATATATGGATGTGAAGTAGTATACCCAAAGCATGCTCAACTATACCACAGATTATCTATGTTCATAGCCACATTTTTCATAATAGCCAGATCTTGGAAACAACCTATATGACTATCAAATGAAAAACAGATAAAGAGAATGTAGAGTATGTACACAATGGCATACTCCTTAGTGATCAAAAACAGTAACATCCTAAAATTTCTAGGTACATGGACAGAACCAAAATAACTACCAAGAGAAGTACCCAAAATTCAGAAAGATACATAATATATACAGTAATCATAAGTGTGTAGAAGATATAAAGTAGATAATACCCAACCAACAATCTAAAACCGCTGAGAATCAATTACACTCTTGCAGAAACAGATAGAAACATATGAATAAATGCACAGGTAATCATTTGGCCAAGCTCCTGGAGTACAATCACAGGGAGGAAGGAGCAATAATAAAAACAAAGCACTCAAGACTATGATGGCAAAACCTGCCAAATAAGCTGACCCAAGCTAGTGAGAGATCACAGAATCTGATTTGATAACGGGGGAACTACATAAGACTAAACTATGCTCCCTTAATATATGGGACAATGGTGTATCTTGGTGTAATGCTTACAAAACAAGTAAAAGACATATATAATAAGAACGTTGTGGCTCTAAAGAAAGAAATTAAAGAAGATACCAGAAAATGGAAAAATGTCCCATGTTCTTGGATAGGTAGAATAAACATAATAAAAATGGCAATCTTGCCAAAAGCAATCTACAGATTCAATGCAATCCCCATTAAAATCCCACCACAATTCTTCACTGACCTTGAAAGGATAATAATCAACTTTATATGGAAAAACAAAAGACGCAGGATAGCCAAAACAACCCTTTACAATAAAAGAACTTCAGGAGGCATCACCATTCCTGACTTTAAGCTCTACTACAGAGATATAGTTTTGAAAGCAGCCTGGTATTGGCAAAAAATAGACAGGTAGACCAATGAAATCAAATTTAAATCCTGATATTTACCCACACACCCATGAACACCTGATTTTTGACAAAACAGCTAAAATTATACAATGGGGGCGAGGACAGCATCTTCAACAAATGGTGCTGGAACAATTGGATGACTGTGTGTAGAAGACTACAGAGATTCCTATAAGGTCCCTCACACATGGGGGAAAGGAGAAGATCCCAAGAGCACATGGGAATTGGTAGGGGGCAGTGAATGGAGAAAGAAATAGGAGAAAGTGAAAGGGAAGAGAGGAAAGCATGTGTGACTAGGAAGATTCAGTCTGCATAGGAATAAAGACAGAAGAGAGAGAGAGAGAGAGAGAGTGAGAGAGGCAGTGAGACAGAGAGACAGAGGGAACATAAAAGAGGCAGCCATTATTGGTTTGAAGAGAAAACTGAACCAAAATAAAGTTCTAGAGACATACAAGGCTGATTCCAACTAATAATTAGAGCAACCATGAAAAGGCCACCATAAATGTCCTTCCCTAATAGTGTGATCAACAACTGACTTATCCACCATCATGGGGTCCTGATCTAGACACTGTTTGAAACAGAAAAAAACACCCATAACTAAACAGTGAGTTATACTAGAATCCAGATGCAGAGAGTGACAACAAGACCAGATTACACAAACACCTAGAGACAGCTGACCTGAACTAGGAGGAGCTAATTGGCCCCCAGATTTATAGCTGGGAATACAGCATGGGACTGACTCAGAACCCCCTGAATATGGTTCTCAGCTAGAAGGACTGAGCAGTCTAAGGGACCTGATAGAGTGGGCCCGGGATGTATTCATGGTACACAAAATGACCTTGCAGACACATCCCACATGGAGCAATATGGCCTTAACCTAGAGAGAGAAGTCCTAGTCCCTACTTCAAATTACTTGACAGATCTACATGACCCCACCTGGATAGCATATCCCTACCTGTGGAATGTGCATTGTGCGATGGGAGGGGAGGGAGGTCAGGGTACAAGTTGGGGGGGGTGTCAGCGGGAGGGAGGGAGTGGGAACTGGTATCAACATGTAATATATATATATATATTGACATTTCCCTCAATTGTTGCCCTTGAGATGTTACATTTCTATTGACTAAAATTATTGCCTGCCCTTGTCATATATTCCCCCCACAAAAAAGTGCAACCAACTTAAAGGGAACTGATATTTGATCAAGATTTCTCTAAAAAAGGGAAGCAGCTTACTTTGAGAATACAATATTTATCATCCTTATTTGTTACATTCTATAAATGGTTGAGTATCTGTAGAAAAAATTTTCTGCCAAAATAAAAAAAAAAGTTTAATGCAATTATCAATTACATTAATGAGGCAAGTCTAAACTACAGGAGAATTTTCTACACAGAAATAAATAATCAACATCACATTAGAGAAAGGAAATGAAACACGTAAAACCTACAAATATTGGACAGCATTAAACAATCACAGACACGTACAAACCTACAAATATTGGACAGCATTAAACAATCACAGATAAAAGCAATAATGCACTTAAATCAGATATTAAAACGATACTGATAATTGATAGTTTTGAACATCAAAATAACATATTTTTAATATGTTGAAAACTTGCCTATACTGACTTCAAAAAACTTCACACTTCCCTAGAGAGAACAACATTTGCAGCACAAGTTCTGATAGATATTAATAATAAAATTTGGAGTCAGCTCTCAGAGGGTGAAAGCTGATGGATCTCAGAAGCACAGCCATGTGAGCCTCTAGAGTTCTTACCTCTACCAGTGTTCAGACCAAAGGACCGATCCTGTTGTCACAAGGCCTTCTCGATTGACTGCTGTCTTTATGAAAGCTCAGAATGACTGCTCAGACTGAACACCCTCACTGCAAGCCCTCTTGTCTCCTACCACATTATATTCCCCTCTGTCCAGCCATATCCCTCCTATCTCACCATAGACAGTGCTGGGATTAAAGGCATGCCATCTCAATGCTGGGATAACATTTCTGTTAGCAGTTTCTCTTTTAGGTGGAGTCTTTCTCTCTCCCTCCCTCTCTCCCCCTTATTAATGGCTTTCCCTCTTCCTCTCCCTATGTTTCTCTGTAGATATCTCCCTAACTCTCTCCCTTTTTCTCCAATCACTCTTTCTCTAATAGGCCAAAGTGGCACTGAGCTAATAGATACATGTATCTTTCTCCTAAAAGGTGGGATTAAATCTGTGTCCCACTGCTGCCTGTTTATGGATGACCTTGCATACTTCATTTCCTGCCTGTATGGCTAACTAATGTCTTAGGTGTGTGACTAACTTGTGATTGAGTGTATGTAGTAACTAGTGGCTTTGTGTGGGTGGGCTAACTAAAGGCTTATTTGTGTGACTTGGCGCTTAACCACATGTGTAGCTAACTAATGACACATCTCTGTGTGGCGCCTGCGCTGCTGTCAAAGCCCGAGAAGCTGGGGATTGTGTAGATGTTAAGAACACAGGACTCTTGCTTTATATTAAGAAGGTTCTTCAGTATTTCCCTTTTAGTCTGGGGGGCTAGCTTATATACCACAGCACTAGATGGAGGAGGGGGAACCAGACCTTTGGTTAGTCATCTCAGGTTCCAAGAACAGGTTAGTGTGCATTCAGGGTTGCAGAAGCCAAAGGAACAATAGCATTTTGCATTACAAAACATTTCTCCTATTTTCCAGCTGTTACAGCTGCCTGCCCTGAGGGCAGATGGAGGGGGAGTAAATTCTTAGTCTAGGTCTTAATTCTTACAATTCCCCCTTTTTTATTTTCTATGAGAGACCCCCTAGCTTAGGTCTCGCAGAGTGTGGCACCCCTTACCAGTCTTCAGGGGCCCCAGCAACCTCATGTTTTAGGCTGGGGGGCTTCACTGCAAGTTGCCCGTCATGGGGGTACCTCATTTCTGCAGCATCTGTTAACAGACCTCATGATTATTGGGAGAGCCATGGGCCAGACTGTGTTTCTTTTGTGAAAAGAACTGTCAGACCATGCATAGCACAAGAATCCCTACCCCAACCAATACTGGCTCCAACTTGCTGAGAGACAATGTGCCATTCAAAACCTGTGACCAGCCTCCAATCTGGGCCATGGCATTCTACCTGCCATCTGCTGAAATAGGAGTAATTCAGGTCTTATTGACCTCTACTCTCTGGTCAGCCAAAATACTGGTAAAATTTACAAAAGACAAGGCCCTGCCAGCATTGAGGCTGTTGACCCCTACAAAGACATTTGCATTCCAATCAAGGTGATACAAGAGGAATGACAGAATGAAAGCAGGAGGCCTGCTATACCAACCCAAATTCCCTAATTGTTCCTGAAGTGAGGCAGTTTGGTGATTTAAGTCAAAACTGAATATGAGAGTCCAAATCCAATACGAGCTTTCAAGCAGGACATTCTCTGCAGTTAGGGCTTCACTGATTCTGCCCGCCAGCTGGTTAACAGTCTCTACATTGGCAGCGAACTGAGCGACAGCAATCCCTGCAATGACAGCGACAGTCACCTACACAGCAATGACAGGAATGATGGCAGCAGTGAAATCAAAGTCCCTTCTTGGCTGTAGAGGATAATTTCTTCTCCCCCAACTCGGTCTTCCATTATCATTGGGGCGAGGTCAGGAACTCGAACTACGAGGTCACTGGTGTCTCATGGGGGCCATAAATTGCTCAGGAAGAAGGTTGTGGAAGAACTATTGAAAGATTTTCCCTCCCCCAAGGATCCTTTAAAGGTGGAGCACAGTGTCTCCAAGACAATTGCCTATGCAAGTCATAACTTCCTGGGGTGCTTTCAGCATAGGGGCCCTGATATAGGGGACACATAGCAGCATTTTCCTGTTCCTGCTGGAAGTTTATGTTATAGGACCTCTCTGAGTCCCCAGCAATTGCTCATGCTTGCATTGGGGTGAAAATCAGCAAGGGAGTCATTACTCAAAGCTATGCATAAAACCAAGAATCACCCATTGGGCAATTGAGAAAAATTAAGCACTCTCTGGAAGCCAAGGCTCCCCTGAGTCAGGAAGGTCAAATTACTCAGTAATGAAGTTTCTATTGGCACATTGGCAACCAGTAGTAGCAGGGAATGTTCTCTCCTGACTAACTGGCATCAGGATGTGGGGTTCCTCACCAAGGCCCAAACCACTTGTTCCTCCATGGGCCAGGGATTCCAGTACAGCAGGATTAGGTTCCTGATTAGGATCCACAGGACGAACATGTTGTTCTGGTATCCAAATAGGTTTCTCTGTTTCTGGGGAAAAAACACAAACAGCCCCTCAGGCCCTAGCTAATAGTGGGGGTGGGCGGTTGCCATAGTCATGTAATTATGTCTTTCCATCTGACCCATCCCAATGTTTGGGAGGGTTTGTTCCAATGTTTCTCCATGGCAGGCATGTTAATTTTATCTACAGTCAAAAAATTTAAATTAAAAAGTATAGTGGATAACTGAGAATTGGGGGAGAGCCTATATTCCCCCTTTTTTATTTTATTAAAATATTGTTTAAGTGTGGCATGAGTGTCTTTCACGATGGCTTGTCCCATAGAGTTGTGTGGGATGCCAAATGCATGATTGATGTGATGTTCCTTGCAAAAGGCCAAGAAGCGATGACTAGCATATGTGGAACCATTGTCTGTTTTTAAGATATCAGGAACACCATATAGGCAAAGGCCTGTAAACAATGAGACATGACATCTTTAATCTTTTCTCCCCAGGTTAGAGATGCAAAAAAACCACCTTAAAATATGTATCCACAGAAACTTGCATATATTTTAATTTTCTAGCTTAAGGCAGATGAGTGACATCCACTGCCAAATATTGTATGTATTCTCATGCAGCAGGCAGCAGGAGTGAGGAGAAGTGGGATCAGAATCTCCTTGTGAAATATCAGATAAGGGTCTAAGCTGTCCAGTGGTTAGGGCCAAACTAGATCAAACCCAATTTGTATCTACCAATAATTTTTGAAAATCATTAATTTTGGTCAGTTTATCCAGGCTTAAAGTAATCTTTTGAGGAATGATACCAGAATATAACAATTGGTGACCCAGGTATTGATAGGGAAATTCTGGGGCTATTCTTAAGCCAGCTAGTTGAAGATTATGTTGTATTTCTCCAAAAGCCTCTTTCATTTCCTTAGAATCCGGGCTGGCTAAAAGAATATCATCCATATAATGTAAAATATACAGGGATTGAAATTTCTCTGTAATGGAGGCAATGGGCAATGATACATAAATTTGACAAATTGTGGGTCATTGGCCATTCCTTGAAGCAACACCACCCATTGATATCTCTTATAAGGCTTTTTAAAAATTAATAGAAGGTATGCCAGATGCAAATCGCTAACTACCCTCAGGATGCAAGGCAAAGCTAAAAATGTAATCTATTAGGTCTACAAATAACAAATGATAACCTTGAGGATACCTACAGGGGATGGTAAGCCAGGTATGTGGCTCCCATAATTTGCATGCAATCATTAACAGCTCAGAAATCTTGTAGGAGTCTCCATTTTCCAGATTTTTTTCTTTATAACAAAGATTGGAGTATTCAATGGGGAAGTAGAAGGAACAATATGTCCTGCCTCTAATTGTTCCTTTAGAAGTTGATGTGCAGCCTGTAATTTCTCAATAGATAGTGGCCATTGCTCCACCCATACTGGGTCATCAGTTTTTCAGATGATAGAAATGGGACCAGGCTGCATAGCAATAGGCCCTAGGGAAAATTTCCCAGCTCAGAGTGATCTCACACGCTTTTGATAATTAAATTTTTAGATACAACAGACTGAGGGTCACCTTGGGGGAATTTACCCAGTCCTCTTCCTTGTATATAACCTTGGTCAGCCAGCATATTTTTCACAGGCTCAGTAGTAAGAACTGCTCCCATGGCCAAAGCACATCTCTTCCCCAAAGATTAACAGAGTTATGAGTTATTACAAAAGTTGAAAAAAGACTTGTATGTCTATCAGCTGACCATTTAGGAAACTGAGTACTACATGCTGGAGCCACAGCAATTCCTTCTGAAACATCCTGGTTGTCCACACACAAAGCAATTCTTTTGTCTGGCTCCTCCATCCTTCCCACCTATTTGCATGACTGAAGCTATAACCTGGCCCATAATGTGATGACGATCTATGTCCCAACATATGCATACATACTCATTAAGACTTTTGGCCTTATGGGGACTTAAAGCCTCTTTACAAAACTTGTTTGCATTTTCAAATGTGAATTGTTTAACAATGGGCATGGCATTTCCAACATCACCAAATATGTGGCCTGACAGCTGTAGGAGGTGGTCTGAAAAATCTGAATAGGGCTCAGACAGTCCCTGCCATACCTTAGATAGTTGATCTCCTTCAGCCTTATTAGGCAGGGCTTTGCAAGGTCTAGTAGCAGCAACAGCATTTTGTGCATGGACTTTTGGGTCAAAAAGAATTTGAGCTGCAAGTGTAGAATATTGCCTAGTGCGTGTGAGCATATCTAAATTCCTAGCAGGAAATCCAGTAGCAGCATTACTTTGTGTGGTTTCCTTGCAAAATTCTTGAAATTTGCCTCTCCAGAGCAAATAGTCACCCCCACTCAGCACAAGTCTATAGAACTGCATCCAATCACTAAGGGTGCAATTTAATGCTGCAAAAGAATCAAAAATTCTCTGAGTAAAAGGAGCATGGGGCCCATAAACAGTGAAAGCCTCTTTAACCTGTTTTATATCCTTAAAATTTAATGGGCTGTGCTCCCTTACCATGGTATCCTCCAGATTCAGTGTCTCAATCACTGGAAACACTTTTCTTTCCTATTCTTATGCTTCTACCTTGGTTATTAAATTTTTGGCCTCTTCCTCTAACACTCGAGGTACAGAGGACCTACAAAAGAATCAGAATCACAAAAGGGGTTGTGTCTTGGTGGTTGGCATATGCGCTCACCAGCTTCAGTTTCTGATTCCAAAGTATCCCCTTCATCAGTTACAACATGACTATCATCTCTTAGTTGGGATCCCTCTTTTCCCCTGAGAGATTGTTCAGATTCTAAATCTTGTAATTCCTCAAAAGTCCTATTCATCTCTGCCATTTTTTCTTTTAAATTGTTGCAATGAATTGTTTACCTGTCTTGTTTTAGTCCTATTGCCCTGTCTTTTCAATAGGGCAACTCATAGTCCACTGAGCATTTCCTTACAGTTACTGGCACTCATCCTTCAATACACCCTCATTCACTTACTTTTGCAGGCCAGCCTTCAAGGGTGATCTCATAGATGATCCTTTCTTTCCCAATCTTGGTTGGACCTACACTTGTAGCACCTGTGCCAGGAAGTGTTCCACAAATCGGGCGAAGGCCTAGAGATTGAAATAAAAACAAGACAGAGGGTCATTCATTCAATGGCAATGACGGAACACCAAATGCCAAATGCAGTTTACTGAGGGGAAAGAATGGTCTTAAATACTGACTTATAGCACAGTGGAAAATTACAGGAATTTTAGGCTTAGCTCCTCCCTACGAGCTGTGTGTTGTCATGAGGTGTGCTGTCATGAGGTGTGCTATCAAAACAGGAGGAGTACCAAAACAGCCTTGGGGCAAGGAGTTCTAGCCAACAGCTTCAGGCTTGCTCATGTTCTCTCAGGGGTCGATGCAGAGTCCTACATCATAACTGTGTTAAACAGGAAGTGTGATAAACACATTGTAAATGTCTGCTTCTTTGACAATATAGTCATATCATTCTGGTGCTTCCCACATTATTTCATTGCATGGACATTATAATGTATTCATCAAGTTTCCTTAGAAGGAAACTGAATTGGAAGTTCACATAGACATTTCCTTGGCCCTTTAAAAAGCCTATAGCACTGACGGAAAAAAATCAAAATGAATAGACATAACAGGAGACACAAGCTAGCAGATCAACTATACTCATAAAAAAATAATCAAAGAAATTTTATGATAGGGCCAGCCTCTCACAGAAATATCCTAGCCCCTGGTACCCACATCTGTCTTTGTTAGGATTTTATTGCTGTGAAGAGATACTACATACCATGGGAACTCTTAAAAAGAAAACATTTATTTGAGTTGTCTCACTTAATATTTCAAAGATTCAGTTAATAATCATTATGGGTGGAGCAAGGCAGCCTGCAGGTGAATGTGGTACTGGGGGTTAGTGTCCTTAAATCTTCACTCAGAGCTAACAGAATGTTCACCAACACACTGGCCAGCATCCTGTATATAAGAAACATCAATGCCTGTCTCTGCCCACATCCAGTGACATACTTCTTCTAACTAGAAAAGCCCACTCCCACAATCCCCCATCCCCTAATCCTCTTTTAGTAGCACTCACAGACTGTGGACTGAGAGTTGGAGGACTTTCCTTTCATCAGACTAAACCCTGTGAATGTCTGTGATAATTATTTGAATTGATCCGTTCAAGGAACCCTGGCAGTGCAACCAGGAGCTATCCCAGATGCATGAACTGGCTGTTTGTAGTGAGACTAGCTGTGTTTATGACACTTGTGTCAATCTCACAGAAATCGGCTGCCTGGGTCTCCTGAGTACTGGGGTTAAAGGAAAGCACAGCCACAAACCTGGCTTATAAAGCAGACTTTTGCATTACATAGGTAATGCCATTTTAAAATTCTTTCAGGGTCAGATTACAACTGAAACTTTGAAGAATTTAAATATTAATAAGAAACAGCAAGTAAGGCCAGGAAGGCAATTAAATTCTTCAACAGAAAATTAGTACCATAATTATTTAATAGTATATGAGTAACATGAAAGAGATGTTCACACTTCACTGACAGGTCTTGGGGTAGAGGTGTGTGAAGATGAGTGAAAGAGGAAAGGCAGAAGAAAGAAAAGATTAAACCTGGGGAAGGGATGTCTTGCTTGACTTATGTCTTATTCTAAGTAAGCTTCTTATCAGGAATATCTTCCAGTTGCCTACTTTCAGGGGGAGATGGAAGAAATGGGAGACTTTTAGGAAGTCAGTAGGAGTCATCTTTCAATTTGACCAGCTCATACGAAGGCTCCTCATGCATTGTATCATGAGGAGAACACAGTGCATCTGAGGAACTTTACTGAATAAGCCCTCAGTGCCCTTGGGACCGATAACCCCAGCTCCATGTGGTGGGAAAAGTAGTGTTCACAAGATATGAAGCAACACCTCCACCAAGGCCCTGGATTTAAACAATTGCATTTTCTCCTAAGCATCTTCATTATGTTAAAGGACTGAATCTATTTCATTGTCAATACCTGAGGGTCTAAGTCTAGGTCACCAGGCTGATAATGAATCTCCTAAGCTCATTGATTTGTTTGAGAAGGAGCTATGTTCCTTCTTTATGAGTCAGGACCTAAACAGATGTCTTGCTTGCTCAGCCAAACTCTCAACACAACAGTGTTTACCTTTTCAAACAGTTGTCATCTGGGCTAATCTTGCCCAACTGGCAAGAAACTATGTGTTTCTCTAGAAGAAAACTGGACCACCACTGACACTTAAATCAGTAAAGAGAAGCTGCATTCAGATGACAAACAAGATAGTATCACCTTTTCCTCCTAGAAAGCTGGATGATGGCTCTACGAATGAAGGAGTTTTATCACTGAAAATCAGAGTAAATGCTTGGAAAATGCATAGTAATGGAAAAAGTAGTCTTCCTAGAAAATTGAATACTTGGAGAGGAACAGAACTAGGAAGTTTGCATTTGTGAGCAATATTGTTAGTTGACACATGTTCAGTAGCAGGTTAAAATCAAAAGAAAGCAAAAAGTAACTTCATTTTTCAAGGTTCTCTGCTTAAACAGGCATGGTAGGATGAATCTCTCCATATATGTATAATGTGGATTTATTATAATGTCTCAGAGGCTGTGGTCCAGGTAGTCCAAAAATGGCTGCCAGCAATGGGAATCTGAAGACCACAGCAGTTGTTTAAATCACCAGGGTGCATGTCTCACCTGGTCATCGTTATACTCTTAAAGTCCAAAGAAGAAAGCTCTAAAGCTAGTAAAGTTATAAACTTGGTAGTCATAGATAGGGCAAGGAGCAACTGAAGGAGAGCCTACTCATTCAATTCCCTTTATACATGCAGGATACCACCAGATGGTGTGACTCATATTAAGGTGAATCTAATTCTTCCTTATGTGTTTTGTTTTATTATTGTATTTCATTTTTGATTACTGACAGCCTCCTTAGTTCTGATATTAAACATGTGCACTGCCACCAAGTAGTTAAAGATGGATCTCATCATCTAATTCCATGTAAAGCTTCTCTGAGTGGCTATGACAGTTCTGGAACACACTCTGCCTGCCTGTCCTGTCTGAAATCCTATATGGGGAACCCATTCCAACTTGTCATGGGTACAGAGAGCACAAATAACATCTATTGTCCCTAATATATTACCTTTCTTACCATAGGTTGTCTGGGCCTTTTTTGGTGAATATCTCCTATCTAAAAGCAATATATGTGGGCACATACAGGCTTATAGACACCCTTCAGGCAGAGAATATATGCAAATATGTGATTCCTTAAGGCAGATAATATGTGCAGTTATGGAGTGTCTTTAGTATTAGGGGAAGCAATTCCTATTTACTCTTTGTACATATTAATAGAACACCTCTGCCATTGCCCCACCATTGGTTGACTAAATTTTGACATATGAATTTAAGGCAGCATTCAGTATTCATAGTGAGATATTCACCTTGTCCCAGCCTGTGGCATAGACCACGCCCATTGGGGGGGTGGGAGACAGGGCCGGATGTGACCCGCGGGAACTGATTTTGAGGAGGATACTGAGAGAGCTCTCTTTCCGGCAGCACAGGAACAGCTTTCTGGGACCAGGAACCTGCTGGAGTTCATCTGTATATGTTGTAAGTTATGTCTCCCTGAATAAACATCTATTCAGCCTATTTTTTTCTCCTGATCCTTATCGAACATCAATATCTGGTGTCAGAAGCGGAATCCGGATTTTTACCGGACCTGGTTTACACCAAGGTGGCAGACTCCGCTCACTTCTCACACCATCCCCCGAATGGGCAGGGTTCCTTGAGTAACCAGGTGGAAACACCACAGCTTGTGGAACATTTGCCACTGCCCTAAAACTTTACATCCACTGTGGCACTGAGAAAGCACTCACTGCTTCTCATTTTTTGTTTATTCCTCACTTTGCATTTGCAGCTGTGGTGCACATGGCGCCTGCCCAGCTTGTGTGTTTTCTGTGGCCCAAAGGCGCCAGTGAGTGGCAACACCTGTTAGCCCTGGGGGTCCTAGAAATTTGCACAAGCTCCTTTCACTCATGAGTTTAACAAAATTTTGCTTGCCTTAGTTTGTTAAGAGCTATTCTACAGGGACAACGATCAGAAGGATTGTCTGCTGCAATGCAATTTGGTGGGACACCGCCAGGCACTTCCACCACAAATTGAGATCAACAACTAAAACCATCAAAGTTCGAGGACAGCAGAATTATACCTAAGGTAATTGCAAACTTCTTCACCATTTAAGATGATATAATATGAGATCAATTGTTCCATACCTAGGGTGGATAATCTTATGATTCAAGACTTTAGAAATTCTTTTACTTCAAATATAGAAGGAATTTTAACATCAGAAAAATCATGGCTTAACCAATATATACATTTTGTTTTTGTAATAGCAATGGGTATCAACATTAAGATATTCTAAATGGTTTGAGCTTAAAGCAAACAATAAGAAAATTTTAAAAACCAACAGAGACTTAGTAACAGGGGTTCAAAATATGGAAAATAACAATAGAGAGCTAAAAAACCAAATGCAGAATATTGAAAATGACAATGGAGAGCTGACAATTAGAACAGAAAACATAGAAGGTGAAAAAAAGGTTTAGAATATTGAAAATGACAATATTAGAAGGCAAAACATAGAATGCTTAGAAAAACAGTTCAGTCTATTGAAAATGATAATAGAAGGATGAAAAACAGAACAGAAAACATACAATGTTTGGAAACAATTGTTTAGAATATTGAAAATGAAAATGGAGAGCTTAAAAATAGAAGTCAAACATAGAATACTTGAGAAAAAGATTCAGAATATTAGACATGCAAATAGAGAGCTGATAGAATACAAAACATGGAACATAAAAATGACCAACTAGAAAACAGAATTTTTTTTTTTTTATGTCTAATGCTTCAAAAATCAAAACAGAAACAATGCAATGCATTAACATGCTGACAGGAACAGCTGATTCCTTGTTGAACAGAGCTGCTAATACACAGTTAAAACCTGGAACATCAGATGCAAAGACTAGCAGAATCTGTTCCATGTCTGAGGATTAATTGAAAGCTAGCAGATAGAACTTTGTGTCTGGAAGGCAGTTTACATTTCATTCAGATTTTTCTAAAGAATGAGAATATTAAAAATATGGAATCTTTAGTAGTTGGAGAAAGCAAGGACTTACTGATTCAATGAAGTCTCATGAAAGTTATGTGATTCATTATCATACACTCAAAGACAAAATGCTGAATAGATTTCAGGCCTTAGAAGACTGTTGAGCCCTGACAAATCAGGGTAAGACAGCCTTTTACCTCCCCTGCCTTTGCTGTGGTCTGTCCAGTACTCTAGGCCTTAGCCAAAACTGGCTGTACCAACCTTGCTGTGAGACCTTTTGGTGACTGTCCAGGTAGCATGCTGTTTCTGTCCTTGCTGCACCATTTGGGAAGTTGCCCATACACACTTCCTGCCTCCCCTAGTATTGTTATTTTCCTTCTCAGGTCTTTGATGAGGTTGAAGATTAAATTATTAAAACTATTATTCGCTCTTCCTAGTTAGATATAACAGGTTCTAGACTTATTCTTTCCAGCTTAGGACAACTCTATTGTAAACACTGTTTTGACTTCACCCTAGGACTGGATAGTTAGGTCTTAAGATTGTATATTCTCAATTTTCCTTTTGTTAGAGCACAATTTCTTTTTATTTAATTTATTATTTTACATGTTGATCTCAGTTCCCTTTTCTTCCCTCTCTCCCTCCTCCCCTCTCTCCTTCCTTTTACCCCCTCTGCCCTCTCACATGCACCCTAACCACCCTCCCCTCCTATCCCCCAACCACAATTCCATATGTAGAGCAATGGCATCCAGTTGGAATCATGTGGATCTGACAGGTTATTTGAAATAGGAACTAGGGCTTCTCACCTATATCTAGGTTAAGGCAGTTATCCCTCCATGGGGGATGTGTTCGCAAGGTCCTTGTGTGCACTAGGGAATATCCTGGTTCCACTGCCTGAGGTCTCTTAGACTGCTCAGTCCTTCTGGCAGAGACCCATATTCAGGTGGTCCTGAGTCAGTCCTATGCTGGCTTCCCAGTTCTCAGTCAGTTATTAGAGCACAATTGTTATTCACTGTTTTTTATATAGTTTTTGTATCAAGCTAAATCTTTTCTTAGTCTAAAAGTGGAACTGTAGTGAGATATTCACTTTTTCTTATGCCCATTGGGGTAGAGAAAGGGCAAGAGGTTACCTGGGAGAACTAAGTCTGAGGAGGGGCTCAGAGAGCTCTATTGATTGTAGCATGAGGACAGGAGTACATCTGGAGGTATCCTTGGGACCAGGAAGGAACCTGCTCATATTCTCTTTCTATATTGTACGATATTTCTCCAGAATAAACATCTATTCAGCCTATTTATTTCTCCTGATCATTATTAAACAGCAATAAAGGAGAGCTGGTGTACACACATGAGCAGAAACAGGGACCAAGAAGTTAAGAGTGCAGAGGGCGCAGAGGGGTTCAGGGGAAGGCACCACACTGAGAAGGTACACCTCAGGATTTA